>NC_136496.1:30904239-30937335 GCF_053919585.1 Euprymna scolopes | reverse complement strand
CATCACACAGAGAAGACTTATTGGTCTGTACTGAGAGGGAGATGACTTATCACCTGAATTCTTAAATACAGGGCAAACTGATGAGGTCTTCCAGGGGGTCGGAAAGCACTTCTCCTTAAGGCAGCGCTTAAATAGTTTCGTAAGTATGGGAGCAAGTTCTGGTTGAAGCTTTTTTAACACTATAATTGGGATGCCATCAGGGCCAGTTGCTTTACTGGAATCTAGGTTTTTTATTAGCTTGGCGACCTCATGCACAGATATTTGTATGTTACCTAGCTTGTTCTGTGTTATAGGAGGAAATATGGGGAGTTGATGGCCTTCATCGCATAGGGTAGAATTAGCTGCAAAGTTCTTTGCAAATAGTTTGGCCTTGTCTGACGCTGACAAGATAACCTCTGGTCCATTGATAATGGTTGGGATAGAACGCACACTTCTGTTCAGGATCCTATTTGTTATTTGCCAAAACTGGTGGGAACCAAGCCGCTGATCAGCTACCTTGGATTTAACAGACTGGGCATATAGCTCTCTTGCATTTTTTATTACTCTTTTACAGTGGTTGCTTGCAGTCCTGAAAGCAGCTTTAGTCTCAGTGCATCTATTACGTTGGTAGCTATGGAAAAAGTGATTTCTGTGTGCGATAGCAGCAGCACATTCTGGGGAGAACCATGGCTGGCTGTTAGGTTTTTGTTGGAATTTTTTAGATGGTATGAATTGGTCTATGCCTACAATTAACCATTCGGTCAGATCTGATACTATAGAGGACACTTCCTTTTTAAACATGGAGTGCAGAGGTAAATCAGATATAAATGTACGGAAGCTATCCCAGTCAGCCATAGAGTATCGGTATACAGTACGGTGGAGGGGTACGTCTGATGGCTTCTTACATTTCGTTTTTATCTTAACTGATACGACGGAGTGGCCGGAGGATCCTAGAGGAGAATGAACGGTACATGAACATAGCTCAGGGGAAGTTGAGAGAAAAAGGTCTAAGAGGCTTGCATATTGATTGGGTGTATCGGGCACACGGGTGGGTTCGCGAACAATCTGAGTGAGGTCATAAGCAATGGCAAAATCATGACAAAACCTCCCCTCATTATCTGTCTTATTTGAATGGGTCAGCCATTCAACGTTATGGACGTTGAAGTCACCACAGATGTGGATGTTAGCCGAGGGATGTGAAGACAGTATGTGGTCTATTTTCTCAGATATGTTCTTAAAGATAGTAACTCCAGTGTTGCGGGGTCTATAGAGGGCAAATATAAATGCAGTAGTGTTAGCAAGTGCAACCCTGAAGCACATATAGAGTAAATTAGGATCTTCTCTAGAGATATCCCTGCCACATGGGAAGCCATCCTTAATGTAGGCACATATTCCATGCCCATGGCGATCTTGGGAGTCAGATTTAGCTGTTAAATTGGAGTATCCATTAATTATGAACTCATCTAGGGAAGTGGTCGGCCCTATTCCAGTTTCACATAGAAATAATATGTCCGGTTTCGTCTGCTGTAATTGGGTTTCAACCTCTGGAAGGTTGGAACGTAGACCCCTGATATTGGAGAAGGAGACCTGGTAGTAGGGGTCTACGCTGGAAGATGGGGTTCTAGGTTTAATCGAGTTTTTATTCTGGAGATGTGTGTGCATACATACATACACATATATATATACATACAAATATATATATATATATAAACATATATATGTGTATACATACACACATATATATGTATATATATATATATATATATATATATATATATATATATATATGTATATATGTGTATATATGTGTCTGTGTGTATATATAGTAAACCTAAAAGAAGTCGCTCTCATACCAATAGCTGAGTATATTTAGTTTTTACACTCATGTATATATATACGTATATATATATATATATATATATATATATATACATATATATATATATATGTATATATACATATATATATATATATATGTATATATACATATATATATATACATGTATATATACACACATGTATATATACACATATACACACACATGTATTTATATAAATATATACACACATGTATATATATACATATATATATACACACATGTATATATAAATATATACACACAGACACATATATACATATATACACTCATGTACATATATACACAGGCATATATATATAAACACATATACACACATGCATATATATACACATATACACATGTATATATATACACACATATACAAATGTATACGTATATACACATATACACATGTATATATATACACACATATACAAATGTATATGTATATACACATATACAAATGTATATATATACACATATATATACATATATTACACATGTATATATATACATATACACATGTACATATATACACATATATATACATGTATATATGTATACACATATACACATGTATATATACATATATACACATGTATATATACATATATACACATGTATATATACATATATACACATGTATATATATACATATATACACATGTATATATATTTATACATATATACACATTTATATATATACGCATATACACATATATATATACATATGCACATATATATATACATATACATATACATATATATATACACATATATACATATATATATATATACATATATATGCGTGTATGTATACACATATATATGTATATATATATATGTGTATGTATGTATGCACATATATATGTATGTATATGTGTATGTATGCACATATAAATGTATACATATGTGTATGTATGTATGCACACACATATATATATAAAATATATATACGTGTATGTATGTATACAAATATATATGCATATATATATATATATACGTGTATGTATGTATACACATCTATATATGCATATATATGTGTATACATACATACAAGTATATATATACATATATATATGCATATATATTTGTATATATACATACATACATACACGTATATATACATATATATACATACTTATACATATATATACATACTTACACATATATATACATATATATACATACTTACACATATATATACATATATATACATACTTACACATATATATATACATATATATATACATACACATATATATACATATGTGTATACATACAGACACAAATATATATACATATATATGTGTATTCATACATATATATATACATATACATACATATGTGTATTCATATATACATATATATATATGTGTATACATATATACATATATATGTGTAAACATACATTAACATATATATATGTGTATACATACACATATATATATATATGTGTATACATAGATACACACATATATATATACATGTGTATGCATACATACACAAATATATATATATGTGTATGCATACATACACACACACATATATATATGTGTGTTTACATACATACACACATATATATATACATATGTGTATACATACATACACAAACATATATATATGTGTATACATACATATACATATATATATATATACATATATGTGCATACATACATATACATATATATATACATATATGTGTATACATACATATACATATATATACATATATGTGTATACATACATATACATATATATATACACATATGTGTATACATACATATATACACATATATATATGTGTATGCATACATACACATATATATACATATATATATATGTATACATACATACACATATATATACGCACATATATATATACATATATATGTGTATATATATACATATATACATGTGTATACATACATACACATATATATATACATATATATACATATATGTGTATACATACATACACATATATATATATACATATATATGTGTATACATATATATACATATATATACATATATATGTGTATACATACATACACATATATACATGTATATGTGTATACATACACACATATATACATATATATGTGTATACATACATACACACATATATACATGTATATGTGTATACATACACACATATATATACATATATATGTGTATACATACATATATATACAGATATATGTGTATACATACATATATATACAGATATATGTGTATACATACATACACACATATATACATATATATGTGTATACATACATATATATATATGTGTATACATACATACAAATATATATTTGCATATATACGTGTATACATACATACACATATATATTTACATATATATGTGTATACATACATGCACATATATATACACATATATATGTGTATACATGCATACACATATATATATACATATACATGTGTGTACATTCATACACACATATATATATATACATATATATGTGTATACATTCATAAACACATATATATATATATACATATATATGTGTATACATACACATATATATATATATATATATATATATATATATACATATATATATATTATGTTCAGTAAAGTCTCATTCAATTAGTTAATGTGTTATGAATAGGGCTATAACAGCAGCATATTCTTATCATTGTTTGGACTCTCCAGTATATTTCCGACACAGACACAGTTAATCAATCGAGAACCACATCACTCTATATAAAAGCATATAAGGTATCAATGAGTGTGAAAACAATAAAAAAAAATATGCTGTTGTGATAGCCTCAATTATGCGGGACAGCGTAACATCTGTACATACATATATATATTAGAATATATTAGTGTTGGCAATATTAATCGGAAACTAAAATCAGAATTTGTAGAGGTATTGGAATCAGTATCGGAAAAATCTGTACATATTTTCTGATACCGAAAACGATTATTTTAATTGTCTTTTCTAATTTGACTTTGTTAAAAGCAAATTCTTCTTCTGTTGTTAATAATGATAAAATAATGACTATTTATTGATTAATATATACTAATAGTAAAAATAGTAATAAAAATAAAACCTAGATATCATCACTTACGCTTAAGTAAATATCTGCACATGTGTTTTTTTAACGATTGAGAAAAAATCACTATTAAATATTAAGAGATTTATAAAGAATCGGAATTGGAAATTGTATCGGAATCAGGGTTTTAGTATAGGATCGATAATTGCATTGTAACCAGGAAAAATATTGGAATCGTCCCATCACTAATATATGTATTATATAAAAATTACGACGTTATATGTGCATATATATATATATATATATATATATGATTCAAAGGAGATTAGAACAATAGTCTAAAGAGCTGAGTGTATTTTAATGTAACAGTGAAATTACTAGTTTAATTAAAATACAGGAAATAGTAAGTGCTCGTTGTAATTTAGATATTTAATAAGCTCGATAGTTAAATGTCCTAGAGCTAATTCAATATTAAGTAATGTGATTTATAATTTAAAATTTAAAAATCAAATTATAATTAAATTAAAAATCCGTTTCATTCTTATGAAACGGATTTTTAATTTATTTATAATTTGATTTTTAAATTTTAAATTATCAATCACATTACTTATATATATATATATATATATATATATATATATATATATAAATATATATTATTAGTGGCCTGGCAAGACCACAGGGGAGACAACCGAAAAAGCAAAGGTGAAGCTGGCTTGCAGGACACTATATATACAAACGTAGGCAAATTTGGCATATTTATTTGTTTGAAAATATAGGTTCTTTAATTATCATAAAAAATTTTTAACCATGGAATTGTATTATAATCTTCAAAAAGATATTTTGATTAATGCAGATTTCATAGTTACTATTTTATTATATTGGACGCAATATATAGAAATGATTTAAAAAGTTAAAGAAAAAAAAAAACTTGTGCGCCATCACCGAAAATCGAAACCAAAACGTTTAGCTCACGATTTATTTTTTCCTTTGGTGTTAATTATTGAACCACGAAGATATGCTCCTAGGAAAGCTAAAAATTAACACATGAACTAATAGCTACTATATTATGAATGCATATTCATAATGCCGGCGTTCGAGCTTCACCTGGCAAATTTCATGTTTTTTTTTTTTTTAATTTTCACAATTTTGTACTGATTTTTCCCAGCTAAAACCTAAATATAAAATTTCGCATGGGTTCAAATACTTTATATATGAAGTTTCAAGTCTGTAAACCAAAAATCGACAGAGGAGTTTGGTAGGCAAAATTTTTTAAACAAAAATATATATGTATACATGATACATATGGAAAGTGTTTTGTGTTTACTATAAACTTTTTTTGCAAATATCACACAAGTATAAATCATGTAGAATATCTGCATGAATATAATTACACGTAATAGTTAACTAAAGATGATCATTCCATAAGAAAACTGAAACAAAAAACTAATAGGGAATCAATTAAAATGAATGTTTAAAAGAATATGCAAATTAGCTAGATCTTTAGCGAGTGAATGCAATTACACGACCCATATATAAGAAAGTTTATATCATTCAAACACTACCGTTTTGACTATATGGTTAAGTGGCTGTTTTAGTCATTTAGAACTGCCTCAAAGCTTCACCGCTAACTCATTTTTCGGCCAAATTTCAAACAAATATTAATGTTTATAGATCACCTTCTCGGCTATAGTGTGAAAAAAATATTTTCACTTTTCGTTCAGTAAAACAAAAGTTATGAAGAAGTTAATGGTGTTTAAAATCGTAAAAATTCTTAAGGAAGTGAGCGACGTTTTTTGTGACTGGTTTCTATAGTAACCATGTTGCTTCAGCGACTAGTGTTGCTACTAATTCACCACTCTCGCTCAAAAAGAAGTAACAAGTAAAACAGAGAGAATGAACGCAGACGAGTGTCGTACATTGTTTCACATATGTGTATGTTATGTTCATCGGCAAAAAAAATAAGACTGAAATTAAACAAAGAACAAGTGAATTTACTGGAAGCATTCAAAAATCATGGATTACAATAGAAAAATGCAAGCATGAAAAGTAATATGATTAAGTTTAAACATGAAAAACAAAAGGACAAGATATTCGAGTAAAAAAATTATAATGAATTTATAACTTGATATAGTGCAGCTTTAAGAATTTTTTTTTTGGAAATTCAATTTAACATTATATAATCAATTCTTAATGCTGCAATATTTTAAGTTATAAATTTATTATATTTTTTAGTAAAATATCTTGTCTTTTTCTTTTCCATGTTTAAGCTTAACCATATTACTTTTTATAGCTTAGGTACTTTGGACAAGGCAAAAACATTGTTAATTCACTCGCTGCATCGCAGCAGCTGGATAGCGCAATGGTTAGAAGCTCCGACTGTCGTTTGGGCAATTGGATTTCGATCCTGGCTTGAGGTAGTTGCGGGTTTACCTACACTGATGAGCTGTGAAACAGCGAAACAGTACTGTATGTGGATAACATATATATATATATATATATATATATATATATGAGATTACTATACTTGTAAATATTAACTCTTTAATATTTATAATATATTTTAAGTTTACCATTTTGATTACCTTGGTAAACTTATTATAATTTATATTTCTCTCTCTCTCTATATATATATATATACATATATATATATATATATATAAGTTATAAAATATATATTGCGATGAAGCTACACTGAATATTCTGCGTTTCATCCATTCAAGATTCTTCTGGTTTATGCAAGAATTTTGTGGTTGTCTTGCGTTTTTATGTACGCACCTTCTATTGAGTTTTTAGTTAGCCAATCAGCTTTCTAGTATCCACGGCGCCCTTCCTAATCAGCCAATGAGCAGGCACTTACAGGTCAAAAGCCCATTTGACCTGCGGTTGACCCGTTCCTTTGTGTGTGCTATTTAGCATAGATATATAGTGTCTTGACTTTTTTTTAAATCTCGTTAATTTTTTTTTATATGTTAGTTATATATATATATATATATATATATATATATGTGATAGTTTATGTATATGCATGTTTATTTTCTTTTTTATTTGTTTATTTTTTATTGTTTTTGTTAGTTTTAAAATTATTTTGTATCTCTATCCTAGAGTAAATTTTATCCTGTGAACACAATTGTTCGCTATTTCTCTCCTATAGTTTAATAGATGTTGGGGTTCTTTAAAGTATAGGATAGTAATATATATATATATATATATATATATATATATATATATATATATATATATATAGTCATCCACATACAGTACTGTTTCGCTGTTTCACATTCACAGCCCATCAGTGCGGCTAGACAGGCAACTACCTCAAGCCAGGATTGAAACCCGACCGTTTGTACGGCAGTCAAGGCTCCTAACCATTACGCTATTGGCGGCTGCTTGAACGAGTAGTGAGTTTAACGATGTTTTGATATATATATATATATATATAACAATCGTTACGCTTATCTTTCTAGTCCTTATCAAAGAAATAGAGTGTTATGCATTTATAACCACTATAGATCATAATTTGTTTTCCTTTAGAGAGACTTTTATCGTTTTGAAGAATTACATCTCATATCACACAAATATATGTGTGTGCGTGCGTGCGTGTGTGCGTGTGTGTTTTTACACAAAAGGTTCTCATTTATACAAGCTATTTCATTTTCACAGTGGTAATAATACGCATTCTGAGTGCAGTTAAGATCTGTGTTTGCATGGAAGTACCTAAGTAGACAGATATTGATTATTTCACCTTCAAAACAAAAACGTTCTAAAGGTTATATATTGCTACCGACACCTGAAGATTACCGGAGGTCACAAGGGCAGAAACACTGTCGCAAAAACCAGCAATTTGATGTGCATGTCGCATTCGATTCATCAGTAATATCTTATTGATCAGCATCACGTCAGGTATTTGTAAACAAAGACACTTTAAAATATTCGATCGATTCTATTTCATCAGTAAAAACAAAAGCATGCATATATCTGTTTATATTAAAAAATAAAGTGTGATGATCCCTTGTTCTATTGACCGGAATAGCTTGATAAACGAAAATTGCATTTTCTCTATTCTATTTCATGAGTAAACACAAAAATGTATAATTCAACACGCACATATATACCTCCTTATAATCTAAAATAAAGTGAGATGATTCCTTATTCTATTGACCGGAATAGCTTGATAAGCGAAAATTGCATTTGATCGATTATATTTCATTAGAAAACACAAAAATGTATCATTCAACATGCATGTATATACCTCCTTCTTATACCTAAGATAACATAGGATGATCCCCTATTCTATTGACCGGAATAGCTTGATAAACTGAAGTTACATTTGATCGATTCTATTTCATTAGCAAACACAAAAATGTATAACTCAACACGCATGTATATATCTCCTTATATCTAAAGTAAAGTGAGATAATCCCTTTATTCTAATGATGGAAATATTTTTATAAACTAAATTTGCATAAACAAATATGTTTTCTGATCCATTATTGCCATAAATTCATCTATTACATAATAGCACAAATTAATTTTTTACTCCAATTAATCCATTTCTCAAATTGGTCTGGATCAATATTTTTCTGTCATATTACTGGATGGAAACAGCTCCAAACAAGGCATGAAGCTAGTTAATATAAGAGCCAAAGAGAATGAAAGATGGTTATTGTAAAGACAGGAGATGCCTATTGACCTTAGCCTTAAACAATAAAACAAGGTTATAGGTAGGAGGAAAACAGTCAGCAAGAAGAGAGTTCCACAAGCTTACATTACTTAAAAAGAAGCTACTAGAGTAGGAAGTGTTATTGCAATTAGATATCTAAACAGCAAATTGATATGGGCCACCAGATCAACGAGTCAAACGAGATAGAACAGAGGAAGCAGAGAGTAAGCCAGATATTTCTGAAGGACACATTCCATAATGATATTTATAGAACAGACCGAGACTGGTAACATCAGATCTTTGAAAGTGAAAGAGGGAGCAGAACAAAAGAAAGGATGGGGCCAATCAAATTACAGATGTATTTCTGCACCATCATCAAGAACACTGAAACGAGATATGGATTCACCAAATTTAATATGACACCTATACTTCATATGTTGTCTGATGGTAAGTTTTTAGGGGTTATTTAATGGCATGATGATACTCATTAACCTTTTTTCCTTAGCTATGATCCATACAAAACAATCGAAAAGATTGACATGTGGAGAGCTACGAGGCCGAATGTTAAGATCCAATGAGTCAAACCAGCTGGAACAAAAGTATACAGAAATTGGTCAGAAAATTCTGAAGAACACGTTCTATTATGGTATTTATACAAACAATTCTGAAGAACACGTTCTATTATGGTATTTATACAAACAATTCTGAAGAACACGTTCTATTATGGTATTTATACAAACAATTCTGAAGAAGACGTTCTATTATGGTATTTATACAGAAAATTCTGAAACCCATATTCCATTATGGTATTTATACAGACAATTCTGAAGAACACGTTCTATTATGGTATTTATACAGAAAATTCTGAAGAACACGTTCCATTATTGTATTTATACAAACAATTCTGAAGAACACGTTCTATTATGGTATTTATACAAACAATTCTGAAGAACACGTTCTATTATGGTATTTATACAAACAATTCTGAAGAACACGTTCCATTATGGTATTTATACAGACAATTCTGAAGAACACGTTCCATTATGGTATTTATACAGACAATTCTGAAGAACACGTTCTATTATGGTATTTATACAAACAATTCTGAAGAACACGATCTATAATGGTATTTATACAGACAATTCTGAAGAACACGTTCCATTATGGTATTTATACAAATAATTCTGAAGAACACGTTCTATTATGGTATTTATACAAACAATTCTGAAGAACACGTTCCATTATGGTATTTATACAGACAATTCTGAAGAACACGTTCCATTATGGTATTTATACAGACAATTCTGAAGAACACGTTCTATTATGGTATTTATACAAACAATTCTGAAGAACACGTTCTATTATGGTATTTATACAGACAATTCTGAAGAACACGTTCCATTATGGTATTTATACAAGCAATTCTGAAGAACACGTTCCATTATGGTATTTATACAGACAATTCTGAAGAACACGTTCCATTATGGTATTTATACAAACAATTCTGAAGAACACGTTCCATTATGGTATTTATACAGACAATTCTGAAGAACACGTTCCATTATGGTATTTATACATACAATTCTGAAGAACACATTCGATTATGGTATTTATACAGACAATTCTGAAGAACACGTTCTATTATGGTATTTATACAAACAATTCTGAAGAACACGTTCTATTATGGTATTTATACAGACAATTCTGAAGAACACGTTCTATTATGGTATTTATACAGACAATTTTGAAGAACACGTTCTATTATGGTATTTATACAGACAATTCTGAAGAACACGTTCCATTATGGTATTTATACAGACAATTCTGAAGAACACGTCCCATTATGGTATTTATACAAACAATTCCGAAAAACACGTTCTATTATGGTATTTATACAGACAATTCTGAAGAACACGTTCTATTATGGTATTTATACAGACAATTCTGAAGAGCACGTTCTATTATGGTATTTATACAAACAATTCTGAAGAACACGTTCTATTATGGTATTTATACAGAAAATTCTGAAGAACACGTTCCATTATTGTATTTATACAAACAATTCTGAAGAACACGTTCTATTATGGTATTTATACAAACAATTCTGAAGAACACGTTCTATTATGGTATTTATACAAACAATTCTGAAGAACACGTTCCATTATGGTATTTATACAGACAATTCTGAAGAACACGTTCCATTATGGTATTTATACAGACAATTCTGAAGAACACGTTCTATTATGGTATTTATACAAACAATTCTGAAGAACACGTTCTATTATGGTATTTATACAGACAATTCTGAAGAACACGTTCCATTATGGTATTTATACAGACAATTCTGAAGAACACGTTTTATTATGGTATTTATACAAACAATTCTGAAGAACACGTTCCATTATGGTATTTATACAAACAATTCTGAAGAACACATTCGATTATGGTATTTATACCAACAATTCTGAAGAACACGTTCCATTATGGTATTTATACAGACAATTCTGAAGAACACGTTCCATTATGGTATTTATACAAACAATTCTGAAGAACACGTTCCATTATGGTATTTATACAGACAATTCTGAAGAACACGTTCCATTATGGTATTTATACAAACAATTCTGAAGAACACATTCGATTATGGTATTTATACAGACAATTCTGAAGAACACGTTCTATTATGGTATTTATACAAACAATTCTGAAGAACACGTTCTATTATGGTATTTATACAGACAATTCTGAAGAACACGTTCTATTACGGTATTTATACAAACAATTCTGAAGAACACGTTCTATTATGGTATTTATACAGACAATTCTGAAGAACACGTTCCATTATGGTATTTATACAGACAATTCTGAAGAACACGTTCTATTATGGTATTTATACAGACAATTCTGAAGAACACGTTCTATTATGGTATTTATACACACAATTCTGATGAACACGTTCTATTATGGTATTTATACAAACAATTCTTAAGAACATGTTCCATTATTGTATTTATACAAACAATTCTGAAGAACACGTTCTATTATGGTATTTATACAAACATTCTGATGAACACGTTCTATTATGGTATTTATACGAACAATTCTGAAGAACACGTTCCATTATGGTATTTATACAAAGAATTCTGAAGAACACGTTCCATTATAGTATTTATACAGACAATTCTGAAGAACACGTCCCATTATGGTATTTATACAAACAATTCCGAAAAACACGTTCCATTATGGTATTTATACAGACAATTCTGAAGAACACGTTCTATTATGGTATTTATACAAACAATTCTGAAGAACACGTTCCATTATGGTATTTATACAAACAATTCAGAAGAACACGTTCTATTATGGTATTTATACAAACAATTCTGAAGAACACGTTCTATTATGGTATTTATACAAACAATTCTGAAGAACACGTCCCATTATGGTAGTCATACAAACAATTCTTAAGAACACGTTCCATTATTGTATTTATACAAACAATTGTGATGAACACGTTCCATTATGGTATTTATACAAACAATTCTGATGAACACGTTCTATTATGGTATTTATACAAACAATTCTGATGAACACGTTCCATTATGGTATTTATACAATCTATTCTGAAGAACACGTTCCATTATGGTATTTATACAAACAATTCTGATGAACACGTTCCATTATGGTATTTATACAAACAATTCTGAAGAACACGTTCTATTACGGTATTTATACAGACAATTCTGAAGAACACATTCGATTATGGTATTTATACAGACAATTCTGAAGAACACATTCGATAATGGTATTTATACAGACAATTCTGAAGAACACGTTCCATTATTGTATTTATACAAACAATTCTGAAGAACACGTTCCATTACGGTATTTATACAAACAATTCTGAAGAACACGTTCCATTATGGTATATATACAAAGAATTCTGAAGAACACGTTCCATTATAGTATTTATACAGACAATTCTGAAGAACACGTTCGATTATGGTATTTATACAAACAATTCTGAAGAACACGTCCCATTATGGTATTTATACAAACAATTCCGAAAAACACGTTCCATTATGGTATTTATACAGACAATTCTGAAGAACACGTTCTATTATGGTATTTATACAAACAATTCTGAAGAACACGTTCCATTATGGTATTTATACAAACAATTCTGAAGAACACGTTCTATTATGGTATTTATACAAACAATTCTGAAGAACACGTTCTATTATGGTATTTATACAAACAATTGTGAAGAACACGTCCCATTATGGTATTTATACAAACAATTCTGAAGAACATGTTCCATTATTGTATTTATACAAATCATTCTGATGAACACGTTCCATTATGGTATTTATACAAACAATTCTGATGAACACGTTCTATTATGGTATTTATACAATCTATTCTGAAGAACACGTTCCATTATGGTATTTATACAAACAATTCTGAAGGACACGTTCCATTACGGTATTTATACAAACTATTCTGAAGAACACGTTCCATTACGGTATTTATTCAAACTATTCTGAAGAACATATTCCATTATGGTATTTATACATACAATTCTGAAGAACACGTTCCATTATGGTATTTATACAAACATATCTGAAGAACACGTTCCATTACGGTATTTATACAGACAATTCTGAAGAACACGTTCCATTATGGTATTTATACATACAATTCTGAAGAACACGTTCCATTATGGTATTTATACAAACAATTCTGAAGAACACGTTCTATTACGGTATTTATACAGACAATTCTGAAGAACACATACGATTATGGTATTTATACAGACAATTCTGAAGAACACATTCGATTATGGTATTTATACAGACAATTCTGAAGAACACGTTCCATTATGGTATTTATACAAACAATTCTGAAGAACACATTCGATTATGGTATTTATACAAACAATTCTGAAGAACACATTCGATTATGGTATTTATACAAACAATTCTGAAGAACACGTTCGATTATGGTATTTATACAAAAAATTCTGAAGAACACGTTCCATTATGGTATTTATACAAACAATTCTGAAGAACACGTTCGATTATGGTATTTATACAAACAATTCTGAAGAACACATTCGATTATGGTATTTATACAAACAATTCTGAAGAACACGTTCGATTATGGTATTTATACAAACAATTCTGAAGAACACGTTCCATTACGGTATTTATGCAAACAATTCTGAAGAACACGTTCTAGTACGGTATTTATACAGACAATTCTGAAGAACACGTTCGATTATGGTATTTATACAAACAATTCTGAAGAACACGTTCGATTATGGTATTTATACATACAATTCTGAAGAACACGTTCCATTATGGTATTTATACAGACAATTCTGAAGAACACGTTCGATTATGGTATTTATACAAACAATTCTGAAGAACACGTTCTATTATGGTATTTATACAAACAATTCTGAAGAACACGTTCCATTACGGTATTTATACAGACAATTCTGAAGAACACGTTCCATTATTGTATTTATACAAATCATTCTGATGAACACGTTCCATTATGGTATTTATACAAACAATTCTGATGAACACGTTCTATTATGGTATTTATACAAACAATTCTGATGAACACGTTCCATTATGGTATTTATACAAACAATTCTGGAGAACACGTTCCATTATGGTTTTTATACAAACAATTCTGATGAACACGTTCTATTATGGTATTTATAAAAACAATTCTGAAGAACACGTTCTATTACGGTATTTATACAGACAATTCTGAAGAACACATTCGATTATGGTATTTATACAGACAATTCTGAAGAACACATTCGATTATGGTATTTATACAGACAATTCTGAAGAACACGTTCCATTATGGTATTTATACAAACAATTCTGAAGAACACGTTCCATTATGGTATTTATACAAACAATTCTGAAGAACACGTTCCATTATGGTATTTATACATACAATTCTGAAGAACACGTTCCATTATGGTATTTATACAATCTATTCTGAAGAACACGTTCCATTATGGTATTTATACAAACAATTCTGAAGGACACGTTCCATTACGGTATTTATACAAACTATTCTGAAGAACACGTTCCATTACGGTATTTATTCAAACTATTCTGAAGAACATATTCCATTATGGTATTTATACATACAATTCTGAAGAACACGTTCCATTATGGTATTTATACAAACATATCTGAAGAACACGTTCCATTACGGTATTTATACAGACAATTCTGAAGAACACGTTCCATTATGGTATTTATACATACAATTCTGAAGAACACGTTCCATTATGGTATTTATACAAACAATTCTGAAGAACACGTTCTATTACGGTATTTATACAGACAATTCTGAAGAACACATTCGATTATGGTATTTATACAGACAATTCTGAAGAACACATTCGATTATGGTATTTATACAGACAATTCTGAAGAACACGTTCCATTATGGTATTTATACAAACAATTCTGAAGAACACATTCGATTATGGTATTTATACAAACAATTCTGAAGAACACATTCGATTATGGTATTTATACAAACAATTCTGAAGAACACGTTCGATTATGGTATTTATACAAAAAATTCTGAAGAACACGTTCCATTATGGTATTTATACAAACAATTCTGAAGAACACGTTCCATTACGGTATTTATGCAAACAATTCTGAAGAACACGTTCTATTACGGTATTTATACAGACAATTCTGAAGAACACGTTCGATTATGGTATTTATACAAACAATTCTGAAGAACACGTTCGATTATGGTATTTATACAAACAATTCTGAAGAACACGTTCCATTATGGTATTTATACAGACAATTCTGAAGAACACGTTCGATTATGGTATTTATACAAACAATTCTGAAGAACACGTTCTATTATGGTATTTATACAAACAATTCTGAAGAACACGTTCCATTACGGTATTTATGCAAACAATTCTGAAGAACACGTTCCATTACGGTATTTATACAGACAATTCTGAAGAACACGTTCGATTATGGTATTTATACAAACAATTCTGAAGAACACGTTCCATTATGGTATTTATGCAAACAATTCTGAAGAACACGTTCCATTACGGTATTTATACAGACAATTCTGAAGAACACGTTCCATTATGGTATTTATACAGACAATTCTGAAGAACACGTTCCATTACGGTATTTATACAGACAATTCTGAAGAACACGTTCCATTATGGTATTTATACAAACAATTCTGAAGAACACGTTCCATTACGGTATTTATACAGACAATTCTGAAGAACACGTTCCATTATGGTATTTATACAAACAATTCCGAAGAACACGTTCCATTACGGTATTTATGCAAACAATTCTGAAGAACACGTTCCATTACGGTATTTATACAGACAATTCTGAAGAACACGTTCGATTATGGTATTTATACAGACAATTCTGAAGAACACGTTCCATTATGGTATTTATGCAAACAATTCTGAAGAACACGTTCCATTACGGTATTTATACAGACAATTCTGAAGAACACATTCGATTATGGTATTTATACAAACAATTCTGAAGAACACGTTCTATTATGGTATTTATACAAACAATTCTGAAGAACACGTTCCATTACGGTATTTATACAGACAATTCTGAAGAACACATTCGATTATGGTATTTATACAAACAATTCTGAAGAACACGTTCCATTATGGTATTTATACAAACAATTCTGAAGAACACATTCGATTATGGTATTTATACAAACAATTCTGAAGAACACATTCGATTATGGTATTTATACAAACAATTCTGAAGAACACGTTCCATTATGGTATTTATACAAAAAATTCTGAAGAACACGTTCCATTATGGTATTTATACAAACAATTCTGAAGAACACATTCGATTATGGTATTTATACAAACAATTCTGAAGAACACATTCGATTATGGTATTTATACAAACAATTCTGAAGAACACGTTCCATTATGGTATTTATGCAAACAATTCTGAAGAACACGTTCCATTACGGTATTTATACAGACAATTCTGAAGAACACGTTCGATTATGGTATTTATACAGACAATTCTGAAGAACACGTTCCATTATGGTATTTATGCAAACAATTCTGAAGAACACGTTCCATTACGGTATTTATACAGACAATTCTGAAGAACACATTCGATTATGGTATTTATACAAACAATTCTGAAGAACACGTTCTATTATGGTATTTATACAAACAATTCTGAAGAACACGTTCCATTACGGTATTTATACAGACAATTCTGAAGAACACATTCGATTATGGTATTTATACAAACAATTCTGAAGAACACGTTCCATTATGGTATTTATACAAACAATTCTGAAGAACACATTCGATTATGGTATTTATACAAACAATTCTGAAGAACACATTCGATTATGGTATTTATACAAACAATTCTGAAGAACACGTTCGATTATGGTATTTATACAAAAAATTCTGAAGAACACGTTCCATTATGGTATTTATACAAACAATTCTGAAGAACACGTTCCATTACGGTATTTATGCAAACAATTCTGAAGAACACGTTCTATTACGGTATTTATACAGACAATTCTGAAGAACACGTTCGATTATGGTATTTATACAAACAATTCTTAAGAACACGTTCGATTATGGTATTTATACAAACAATTCTGAAGAACACGTTCCATTACGGTATTTATACAGACAATTCTGAAGAACACGTTCGATTATGATATTTATACAAACAATTCTGAAGAACACGTTCTATTATGGTATTTATACAAACAATTCTGAAGAACACATTCCATTACGGTATTTATGCAAACAATTCTGAAGAACACGTTCCATTACGGTATTTATACAGACAATTCTGAAGAACACGTTCGATTATGGTATTTATACAAACAATTCTGAAGAACACGTTCTATTATGGTATTTATACAAACAATTCTGAAGAACATGTTCCATTATGGTATTTATGCAAACAATTCTGAAGAACACGTTCCATTATGGTATTTATACAGATAATTCTGTCCGTGTAGTAGTGGAATTTTGCTGTTTGTCAGGTTTGTCAGAGGGATTTACGTCAAGCCGGTACCAGTGCTTGTAGTTCGTCAGAGCATTCACCATTAAAATACTTGTAGAACATGCAACATTTGATCGATGGGACAGAGGCTGAAGCTTAAATGACAGTTCAGGACCTATCAGGTTGGTGATTCTCTTTTGAACCCTATCCAGGAAGGAGATACTAGTAGCACATGCACCAGCCCAAATGTGACAACAGTACTCCATACATGGGCGAATAGTGGCCTTATAGAGGTACAGGATACTTTCAAGCATAAGTAGCTTTCTAGCATGGTAGAGAGAGCCCACCTTTTTTGCAGCGGCCTTAGCAATGTTCTCAATGTATCTGTTCTGACTCATGTTCCCTGTGAACGTTAGGCCGAGTGTTATTTTAACAATGTTTTGGACAATGTAAGTTCTGACCTTCTACAGGTGTATCTTGTTAAACTCAGAAATGCTTCTGTCGAACACGGGAATCTGCACTGAAGTTTGAATGAAACCCTTTATGTAATCTATGTGCTATAAGCCGGTGAAGTACTAGGTAAAATTCAGTTACATTGTAAATTATACTCTTCTGAAGGTTGAAGGTTCAATCTTCAGTGTGGGCGACACTCAAAATACAAATGCGAATACTTACTCATGGCTGACGGACGAGAGCATACTATTCTTATGGATCAAATGAAGGGTTCTGTTCTGCTAAGAATTTCGCACAGATTCCTGAGTTCAATATAAAGATTTGTGAGTTCGACAAGACGCACCTGAAGGAACTCAGAGGTTACAGTGGCAGAATCGTTGTGAAAATAGCACTCAAGATGAGAACAGTAGCCCGAAGAATTCGAATAATCAATCCTCATCTCAAAAATTTGGAAACATAACAGTACCTTATATTATTTTTTTTACTTGTATTCCATTAACGTTATAGAACGACTTCAAATTTTGGTACAAAGACATGTAAACGTTTTGCTTCATATTCCCTCAAAGTAAATCAACTTTTGAAAAACGTTTGCATAAACAAAATTGTTCTGGATTGCATTAATTATTACAGATTTTGAAGTTTATAGTCCTTGTTTTTAAACTTAAGCACAAATTCCATGAACAAAGTTCATTTCCTAGAACTGCACACCTATGGAAATATGTGCCACGGGTCTGCTTTCTAGCTAACTACGACATGGTCATTTTCAAGTCCAATATCGACAAGTTCTTGTTGAGCCGTCCTCTAAATTAATCAAATTCAATCGAATTTCCATCAATACTGATCAGTACGCTGCTGTCTTGTTGATCACCTTACACGAACTAACCCTTATCCTTGAGTGGCTTCTAAGCCTTAATAAGTGGTGGCTTATTTGTAAAAGAAAAAATTTCTTATATACTGTGCATGTCCATGCGATCGACCTACTCAGGTTAACTAATTTGCATATTTCTTTGCCAAAAAACATCTCATTAATTATCTATTCGATTTTTTTTTTCTAATTACATTACTGTTTTCATTTTGCTACAATACTTTAGTATATATTTTAGATCGTAGATGGAAAAATAGTATTTATACTAAAATGGGTCTTTTTATGTAGTCGTTACATGTCAACACTTGGACCCCATACGTTGTATGCAGACAGTCGCAAGAAAATAATTACAAAAAAAAAGAACCCAACTCAATTTTTCTCAGTTGAAACAGACATTTATTTACAGTTACTTCCAGCACAACGCCTTTTCTCTTGTTCAAAAGTATTCTCGTACTCCAAGGTGCTTAACAAAACTCTGCCGTGTCGAACACGCCGTAATCTGTCTTAAAAATACAGTATATAAATATTAGGAACTAACGAAGGGAGAAAGAGAGAGAGAGAGAGAGAGAGAGAGAGATAGATAGATAGATAGAAAGAAATACATACAATTGAAGGTTCGAATTTTTTAGGTTAAGTTAAACCAAACATAAGACCCATAATTTTTTAGAAGAATCTTGAAGATGCCTGAGTACATTTTTATGCGAAATATTGATCAACACGTGCCTCTCTGTTGACTTTAAAATGTTCAATTTCGATTGTCTTTGATTTATCTTTTATTTTTATTTTATTATATATATATATATTTATTACTGTAGTCGAAATTAGAATCGGAAATCAGAAAAATCGGAACTTTTGGTGGTATTGGAATCAGTGTATTGGAATCGGAAAAATTTGTGGCTATTTTCCGACGCCAACAAACGATTCTTTTAATTTTTCTTTTTTATTTGATTTTGTTTAAGCCAAAGTTTTTCCACTGTTGATAGTAATCTTAAAATAATCAATATTTATCGATTTTAAACAACTACTTATACTAAAATCTATAGACTATCCCACACAAATGTTTGTTTTACGCTTGAGAAAATATCTGCGCATTTAATGTGTTTTCTATGGTAATCGGGGGGAAAATAACAACTCTATAGTTAAATATTTAGAGATTTATAAAGAATTGGAATCGGGAATTTAGTATGGAATCGGTGATTGTATTGGAATCAAGAAATATATTGGAATCGTCCCATCACTGATATATATGTTGAATGACATCCTCCTAGCGAGTATAAAATTCCTACTTGTGAGACATCGGATTGGGTTATAGCTTGGTTGGATGACCACATCTCTTATTCGAGATGAAGTAGGTCTGTTCCATAGTCGGATTTTGCCGCGGTCTGTTTGATCTGTGTCAGTTAACAGACTTTCTTGTGTGTGTGTCGGGTTTGCTCAGGTGGCAAAGCACTCGCCTTGCATGCAAGAGGCTCGGGTTTCGAATCAAGGCTCGGATATGTCTAACTGATGAGCCCAAATGAGGGTGAAACTCGTGTCTTGGACTTCCGGTTTGTTGGCTGTTATGGCTCTTGTGAGCTGCGACCTTGTTTCGCTGTGGAAATAATTATATAATATCTCACATTCTGAAAATTATATATATATATAAAATCACAAACAGATACACTACGCACATACATTGTATTTGAAAACAAAATACTCCCATCCTCAAAACGTTAATATATTCTTGCCCCCAAAGACATAGCTGCCATGGAAGCAGGTAAGCCAGCGCTCTGGAAATGTTGCTGTTCTTTTTTTTTATTTCTTTTTTTTTTCTTTTGTTATTGTTGTTGATTGTGGTGGCGATGGTGGGAGAGGTGGGGGATGTTTCTAGTGGTGTGTGGTGTTGGGTGGCTGGAGGCGACAGCTGTTGCGTTGGTGGCTACAGTGTTCAGAATAAGAATTATCATCCATGAGAATAGAGAGATCAGAAGAAAAAAGTGTGGAGAGGCAGAGAGGATTAGAAGAATGAAGAAAGAAAGAAAAGAAAGAAAGAAAAGAAAGAAGGAAAGTAGGAAGGTAACAGCGAGAAACATGGAAAGAAAAAGAAGAAAAGTAAAAAAAGACGAAAAAGAAGAAAAAAAATAAATGGAAGAAAAAGACCGCCTGGCATTGCCCGATAGTAAAATACGCTTAAATATGATATTTTAATATATGCAGATTTCATAACTTTTATTATATAGCCAATACTCTATTGATTATGACATGGCACCCAATATATAGTAGTAGTTTCTAAAGTTAAAAACACATATGACGTGGATGCCAGCAGCTAGAATCGAAATCAAAACATTTAACTCTCCATTGGTATTTCCTACCATCTGACCTAAAGACATATGCATGTCAAAAATTTACAAATTAATGTAGTTAAACGTATAAATGTGCCTTTGTGCATGTGTAAAGGATGTACATTAAGTCAACTTATGCCTGCCAATTTCCAGTTTTTCAATTTTGACCTGTAATCAGATCTTTTTCCCCCTCACTTAAAACAAAATTGAATTTGTTTCACAGGTTCAAAAAGACCATACGTCAAGTTTCAAGTAAGTATACCAAAAATTGACAGAGTAGTTTGGTAGAGACCATTCCTCAGACAGACAGACGGTTACTTTTATAATAGATACAGATTTTCTTTTTTTGGTATTTTATACTTGCATTATATTTTCATTTGCGTGAGCATGGTCAAGTGGAATTTTTGTGTTGAATAATATTTCTGAAAAATATCCCTTCGTCACATATATGGCTGACTTTAGTTCAAGCGTGCATAGTGGGGTTATTTAAAACAAGATATAATTTTTAAATAAAAGGAGACTACAACCAGCAGGTACAGTATAATCAAACAAATTGATGATAGGCTATAGTTTGAACTATCAGTTCACTGCATAGTAAACTAGTTTCGCGGCAAGGAGATTATCAAGTTCCTTGTCATAATTTTGTTTGGATTGAAAGAGGTGTCAAACCATCAGTTGCTGTGAACCTGTACTTATTGTAAATTACTTATTGTATACGATTTCTTAAACACAAGTTGCTATTGTATCTATAACATAAAGAAAAATTATGGGTTTCTACTTTTGCTAACATAGTATGTAATTAACTATGATAGATTCGAAAAGATGTGAGTCGATTCCAATCTTTTTATTTTTGCTAGGGATGGGGCATCCTTTTCGATGCCAGATGTTCACCCCGTGAAATTCTAGCAAACATTTTCCTGGGTTTACAGAAATCTTTATTATTCACTCAGGTTCCTAAACCCTTCTGCTATTGGCGTCGTGTTGATGACACTTTTGTCATTTTTAAGTTCCGCCATGAAGTGCGTGAATTTTTAAGCAGACGGAATATGGTAAAGAAAAAGGTTATTACACATGAATGGATAGTCTGGTGAAAGATAAAAAATCCAGTGACGGTAAAATCCAAATGTAAAACTTCAAGAAAGTAACTGGATTTTTTATCTTCCACCAGACTATCCATTCATGTGTAATAACCTTTTTCTTCACCATATTCCCTCTGCTTCACTTTTTTGTTATCAAGAAAGATCTTTGACTTACTTGTTGCTTCATCAAATACTTCTGCATGCAAAATCCGATCCCATATTTTGCAAATTCCTACCCTCTGATGGGAAGGAAAGAATTTCTTCGAAACTCTGCGGATTAAGGACTATCTACTTATCTAGTGTTTCCTTTTCAGATTAAATATGTTTTTAACTCATTTCAAAGTGTTTTTTTAACATATTTTATTAACTGTTTGCTAATATTATAAGCTCTGTTTCCTATTTGGTTTTATCAAGCTTTTACATCTGGCTGAGATAATTTTATAAATATTAATTCTTTAATATTTATAATATACTTTAGTTTTACCATCTTGGATCATTTTGGTAAATTTAATTGTAATTTTTATTTTATATATATATATATATATATATATATATATATATATATATATATATATAGTATACGGCATAATCACATTGACACACCGGTTCTCGTCAGATCACCGAAGTAAAGCAACGTTGAGCCTGGTCATTACTAAAATGGGTGACCAATTTGCAAATTCCAGGTGCTGTATGTCAGAGGACGTTGACACCACCCTGCAAGAATTGCAAACCCCTAACGTCGTCATCTCCCCTAACGGGGATATACATGCGACTGGGGACCGCTTGTGAATTTCATACTCCCATGAAACTTCCTCCTTTGGTGGAAGCCGGTTAAATCCGAATAGGGTTAGAGCTGACACAGTTAGTTTTATTTATATATATATATATATATATATATATATATATACGAGTGGGGAGGGGGCGTTCGGCTTTGCCCGGTAGTAAAATATGCTTAAATATATTTTAATTCGTCCACATTTGATATATGTTATTATAGAGTCGTGATTTTCAGAATATCTAAACAAATTTGGTGGTGCTTCAGCTAGAATTGAAACCGATAGCAAAACTGTAGCATTTAAAGCTGATGGCGTTACCTCTATACTAACGTAACACGCATATGAACTGATTAACAATTAAAAATAAACTAAGATGTACAAAATGTTTAACGATTTTTTTCAATTTTAACCTTTTTGACCCCTTAAAAACTATTTTAACCGGCTAAAATCCCATTAAAGAACGGTCCTTAAAAATCCAATCATTTGAGGCTCCTAGCACCGTTCAGCAACTTTTAGCTTTGAGAGGAGATAGAGTTTGAAAATATGGAGACAAACAGACAGACATATAACCTTTTATATATTAGATTTACAGTAAGCATTAATAATTTTTTAATACTTACAGACACTGGTGTTTCATGCTTAAATAATCATGAGTGCAGGCAGTGATAATTACTGCTGGTTACAAGACTCGAACCCAGTCAACCTTAGCTTTAAATGTATTAAAATTAGGTATTTAAATGGAAGTAAATTAAGATACTTATTTTACCATGTAAGATGGCTTGCCATAATCCAAGAATCATAAGAGTATTCAAACAAAAAGGAAGTTTCGAATGATGTATGTATCTAATTGGCCGCTATATTCTCAATTCACTAATTAGAGTTCAACTTCAATCCTCTTACAGGGGATTATAAGTATAATATGTCTTTAATAAATATTAATAACTTTTTTTATGTACAGACACTAGTGTTTTATGCTTACGCAATCATCAGTGCAGGAAATGATAATTACTGCTTGTGGCAAGTGTCAAACCCAGTCAACAAAACTAACAATGGCTTTATTCTACCCATTTAGTCCAAGTTTTTGCATTTAACTAATATATATATATATATATATATATATATATATATATATATATATATTATTTATTCGAGGGTAAACAGTTACATTTGGTCGCTACAGGCGATCCTGAACCATTCGACGCTATAGAAAAAAAGAAAAAACTGAGTTCTTAAAAAAAAAAAAAACTATAAAAGTTGTGAGCTCTCTAAAAAAGTCTATAGCCTTTTCTTTTTTTCTATAGCGTTGAATGGTTCACGGTTGCCTGATGAAGTCTCACTGACTGAACCAGATGGCTGTTTGTAGCGACCAAATGTAACTGTTTACCCTCGAATAAATAAATAATAATAATAATAATAATAATAATAAAAATATTTTGCCTTTGTTATCGAGCACTATCTGACAACCTCATTGTATTAATTAGTCCCTACTTTTGAACATCTCAAGCCTGAATTTATATATATATTAAAATTGAAACCAATCAAAATAAAAAAAAGCTTAATATACTAAATAGAAAAATAGGAAAAACTGATGATGAAAAATAAAATTGAATAAACCACAATATTTATTGATCCATCAAGAATTCAAACAAGATATAAATAAACATTGTAAAATAATCACACATCCTTCATTTTTGATGTGTAAGTAAATATTCTAATTTATTCAACTTTTTTCATCCAAGTTTTCCTATCTCTCTTTCTCTCTGTTTATATATTAGTGATGGGATGATTCCAAAATTTTTTCAGATTCTGATACAATTATCGATTCTGTACTAAATTTTAGATTCCGATGCAATTACTGATTCTGATTCCAATTCTTTATAAATCTCTAAATATTTAACTATAGAGTTTTTATTTTCCCGATTATTGTAAAGGACATATTTAATGTGCAGATATCTTCTCAAATCTAACAGTACATTTGTTGGGGATGATATATATATATATATATATATAATAGAAAAATGCGAGCATGAATAGTAATATGGTTGAGCTTAAACATGGAAAAGTAAAGGAGTAGTTGTTAAAACTGGAAAAGAAAAGATCAAGACATTTTAGTAAAAAATATAATAAATTTATATCGGTAAAGCTTTAAAGCAATTCTAAATGACTAAAGTTGTCACTTAACCATATATACAAGCAATACCGTGTTTAAATGATTATATATATATATATATATATATATATATAATGTTTTAAGAAAAACCAAGACTTCAAGAAATGGGTTGATAGCAACAAAAACTGTATTTCATTGTTAGTTACAATTGTTTCAAAACCATTTCGACAAATGCAAACAATATGTCGTTTGGAAATTTTCACAATAACAGCCTTTCTTCAAACTTATTAAATAAAAAACACTTTAACAATGAAACATTAAGGAAAGGAAACATTTCCTTTATGAGGAAAAGTAAACAAACGGGAACACTTTACTTTATAAAGGAAATGTTTCTTTTCCTAAATGTTTCATTGTTAAAGTGTGTGTTTTTTATTTAATAAGTCTGAAGAAAGGCTGTTCTTGTGAAAATTTTCAAACATATTGTTTGAATTTGTCGAAATGGTCTTGAAACAATTGTAACTAACAAGAAATACACTTTTTGTTGCTATCAACCCATTTCTTGAAGTCTTGGTTTTTGTTAAAACAGTATATGAATGCTCAATTATGAAATGTGATAATTTTGTAGCTTACTTTTAAAGTCATATCTCCTTTTTGGCTTAAATTTATTGGTATATGAACAATTACTGAATTATATTAACCCAGTATAATTCGAAATAATACAAATTTATATATATATATATATATATATATATATATATATATATATACACACAAAAGAATACCTATCCTATGACGAGTAAAATTAATTCCCTGCTTCAAATATTGCAACATTAAAAATTGATTATATAATGTTATCAATCGATTTTTTTTAAAATTCTTAATGCTGCAATATTTTAAGTTATGAATTTATTATATTTTTTGCTAAAATATTGTCCTTTTCTTTACCAGTTTTAACAATCAGTCCTTTACTTTTCCGTGTTTAAGCTTAACCATATTACTTTTCATGCTTGCATTTTTCTATTGTAATATATGATTTTTCCAGCCTTCCAATAAATTAACTTGTTCTTTGTTTAATTTCAGTCTTATTTTTTGCTCCCATATACACATATGTAATAACGATGTACGGCTCGTCTGCTTTCAATAAAATCCTCCCCCCCAACTATCTCCCTTCCATGCTTTCATTCTCTCTGTTTTACTTTTGACTTCTCTTTTCGCGAGAGCAGTGAATTAATAGCAATACTAGTTGCTGAAGCGACGCAGTTGCTATGGAAACCAGTCAGAAAAAAACGTTGCCCACCTCCTTACGTTTTTTTAATGATTTTGAACACCAGTAAAATCATCATAACATTTGTTTTACCGAATGAAAATTGAAAAACTTTTTTTACAATATAGCTGAGAAAGTAATCTATAAAATGTAATAATTGTTTGAAATTTGGTCGAAAAATGAGTGAGCAGTAAAGCTTTAAAGCAGTTCTAAATAACTAAAACTGCCTCTTAACCATATACTTAACCATATAACGCTACTGTGTTAACCATATACTTAACGCTATATTATCCATATAACGCTACTGTGTTAACCATATACTTAACCATATAACGCTACTGTGTTAACCATATACTTAACGCTATATTATCCATATAACGCTACTGTGTTAACCATATACTTAACCATATAACGCTACTGTGTTAACCATATACTTAACGCTATATTATCCATATAACGCTACTGTGTTAACCATATACTTAACGCTATATTAACCATATAACGCTACTGTGTTTGAATGATATATATATATATATATATATATATATATATATATATATATATATATATATATAAGAATACCTATCCTATGACGAGTAAAATTAATTCCCTTCTTCAAATATTTAGTTATGGTGTTTGGTTTGATTTTTGTTGCTTCGTTTTATAGCATATCAAACATCTTGGTAATTTAATGCCGAATAAGGTCATTTTTGGTCAAGATTTTCTACGTCAGGTTCTTTATATTTTAAAGTATTACTTCATCAAATAAATAAATAGCAAAGGTAGGCACAAATAACAATCTAAATTAAAAAATAAAACAAAAAAAAAACAAAAAATAAAAAAACGAATGCAAACAGTTCCAACGGTTCACCCGGCGAAGATAGCTACTTCTGCTAGTCCAAAATAGAACTTAAAGAAGAGTGGAAGCTTTTAAGAGAAAGCAATGTCGACGAGCGTTGCATTTGGTCTTGCAAATATGCTGCGAGGTAAAAACGGACAATGGTCAAATGTTGGACAATGAAAAGCCAATGGCTATGAAGACAGACACGCGGGACGTGGAAAAGAAAGGAAAGGTGATTACTAAAGATAGATGTAGCAGTGTTTCTCAGACTTGCATACGAAGAATTACAAATTGACAGGCGAATCTGCAGCCACAGTACCTAGTAGTGTGTGTGTGTGTGTGTGTGTGTGTGTGTGTGTATAATATATATATATATATATATATATATATATATATATATATATATATATATACATACATATATATATATATATATATATATACAGTGATGATCATATTTATTGGCACGGTAAAATAAAAGTTAAATTTTGTCTAATAAATTCTAAAAAAGGGATTAAATTAAAGAAAATAACAAAGTATATTATGTATTTTTAACTGGCCTTTCCGATGCAGCAATCGGATTTTAGAAAAACTAAATAACAAAGGAACAACAAACATAATTGCAAAAAAACCCTGTTCAAAATTATTGGCACGGCTTTGTTTTTCTTTTAGTATCAGTATAATATCAATCAATTTCCGGTGTACGTGCTTTCTGAACTTTTTTATAGCCATATTATGCTTGTTTAACGCTAATTCAGTGAATAATTTTTTTCAGATAATTTTTAGATAGCGATTTATTTAAACTATTATAAGTGACTAAATTATAATTTTCAATCGCCATGGTTAAAACTAAGGAACACAGCGAAGACGTCAGGAAGCTTGTTGTAGCATGCCATACCAACGGAGAGGGCTATGATAAGATTTCAAAGAAGCTAAACCTTCCCAAATCCACTGTTAGAGCCATAATAAACAAGTTCAAATCGCAAGGCCACGTTATGAGTTTAGAGGGTAGAGGGAGAAAAAGGATTCTTTCCCCAAGAGATGAACGGAAAATTGTTCGACAAGTAAAACAAAACCCAAGGATCTCTGTTGGGGAGATTGTTGATGAACAGAGCACCTCTGGAGTGAATGTATCTCGACATACAGTTGGTAGAGTTTTAAAGAGAGCTGGTTTAAAAGCATGTCGTCCGAGAAAGACTCCCTTATTGAAGCCTATGCACCTGAAAGCAAGGCTAGCCTTTGCAAAACGTCATATTGATAAAGATGTTGCATTCTGGAAACGTGTTCTATGGACTGACGAAACGAAAATAGAGTTATTTGGCCATAATAAAGTGTCTTATATTTACAGAAAATCTGGCGAAGCTCTCCTGCCTAAGAACACCATACCCACAGTGAAGCACGGTGGAGGCAGTTTGATGTTTTGGGGATCCTTTGCTGCCTCTGGACCAGGGCGACTTGTTAAGGTCACAGGTAGCATAAAAAAGGAAGATTATGTTAAAATATTGGATGAAAACCTGAAAGACTCTGCTAAACAGCTCTCACTTGGTCGTCGTTGGTGGTTCATGCAAGATAATGACCCAAAGCATTCGGCTAAACTGACTAAGAAATGGCTTGAGGACAATCATATTAATGTTTTGGAGTGGCCATCACAAAGCCCAGACCTTAATCCAATTGAAAATTTATGGAGAACATTAAAATTGAGGGTAATGCAAAGGAAGCCTAAGAATCTTATTCAATTGGAGGATTATTGTCAGGAAGAGTGGGCTAAAATTACTACTGAAGAGTGCAACAACTTGGTTGTAAACTATGAAAAGCGACTGAGGAAGGTAATCAAGGCCAAAGGCTATACAATTGATTATTAAATAAATCGTGCCAATAATTTTGAACAAGGGTTTTTTGCAATTATGTTTGTTGTTCCTTTGTTATTTATTTTTTCTAAAATCCGATTGCTGCATCGGAAAGACCAGTTAAAAATACATAATATACTTTGTTATTTTCTTTAAGTTAATCCCTTTTTTAGAATTTATTAGAAAAAATTTAACTTTTATTTTACCGTGCCAATAAATATGATCATCACTGTATATATATACATATATATATATATACTCAAATTAAAATATAATATTCAAGTGTATTTTACGCTTGTATTTTTATATACACTAGTGGGGGCGCCCGACTTTGCCCGGGCGTAAAATACACTTAAATATTATATTTTAATTTGAGTATTTAGGCCCCCTCAGCTAGAATCGAAACCGAAACTCTAGCATTAAAAGCTGGTGACATTACCACTGTAAAAACGTGACACGCATATGAACTGATTGAAAATTAAAAATTAAAAATAAACTAAGATGAATGTACAAAATGTTTAACGATATTTTTTTCAATTTTGACCCATTTTTTGACCCCCTTAAATTTTTTTTATTTTAACCAGCTTAAGACCCATAAAAGAACGGCACATAAAAAAAAATCCAATCATTTGAGACCCTAGCACCGCTCTGCAACTTTTAGTTTCGGGGAAAATAGACTTTCAAAATATGGAGACAGACAGATCGCCAGACAGACAGACAGATCGATAGACAGGCATATAGCCGTTTATGTATTATATATGTATCCATATACAGGGTGTCCCAATAAAATGTATACACTCTTTAAATGACCATAAAACAAAAATTTATTATAAGAAAGATAAGTTTCATACATCAAAATACTGTGAACAAATATAGAAACCAGCTAATTATCGAAAGTGTTCAAATTATTGGCCATTGTGGTTCATGAACAGCTGACGACGTTCACTGATTTAATCGAAAAAGTCCCTAATCAGTTCAAGTGGTATGTTGACACATCTTCTTACAATGGTTGCTTTCAACTCATTCATTGTAGCTTGTTTTGTGGTGTGAACCCTGTGTTTAACATGTCCCCCCTCCAAAAAAGAGAAAAATCCATGAGTGGGAGGGTAAAATCCAGTGAGCGTGGACAGTACTCGATATTTCCTCTTCGTCCTAACTATCTGTTTCGCAGGTGACTATCAAGATATGCTCTTACGTAAAGATGATAGTGGGAAAGTGCTTAATCCTGCTGGAAGTGTCATGTCATTCTTTATTTCTAAACATCTCCTGGGAACGTGGAATAGCGTATTCATGTAGCAAGGTGACATAATTTAAAGAGTATACATTTTAATAGACACCCATATATATATATATATATATATATATATATATATATATATATATATATATATATTACTATGCAAAGTATAGCAATATATGTACATTGCTATGCAAAGAATAGCAGTATGTATATATATATATATGGCTATGCAAATATAGCAAGATATATATATATATATATATATATATATAATTTTAAATGCTTGTACAAATATATATATATATATATATATATATATATATATATATATATATATATTTGTACAAGCATTTAAAATTGTCATAGACTCTTTAAAATTCAGTATGTTATTGATATACATCCCATGAGATAACAGACCAATTTTTATGATTTCAAATTAAAACGAACAGCTTCGGCAGGAATTAGAACACACACTACTAAAGCTTGATTGTCACAGCTTGTGAATTTCAAAAATGCAATCTGGACGTGACGACAGTTTAGTAAAACGATATGCAATAAAATTCCGTTTAAAACTTGGAAAAAATGCCACAGAAACGTATGGAATGCTTTAGATTGTTTTTGGACCATCTTGCATGAATCGAGCATCAGCTTTGAGTGGCATAAGAGATTAAGGGAAGGCAGGAAGTCTATGAGGGATGAGGAGAGATGTTGGAGGAGTACTGAAGTCAGAACACCAGAGTTGGTTGGCCACATGAAGAATTTCATGGATAAGGAACGTCGTATGTCTATAGAGACAATAAGTGAACAGGTTGATGTCAGTGTGGGAACTGTCACACAATTATTTACAAGGAACTGAAGATGTTGAAGATTTGTGCAAATGCACCAGTCCACAGCTCCAACCATGTTACAGACTATTTGACGAAGATGAATATCAAGACAGTTGTTCGCCCTCCCTATTGTCAAGACCTTGCTCCCTGTGACTTTTGCTTAATCTCTAAGCTCAAGGAAAACCTCAAATGCTATCGTTATGAGATAAATGAGGAGATGAAGGAGTCATGAACACGCTCACACAAGATAACTTCCATGGGCCTTCCAGAAGTTGTTGGAACGGTACAAGTTCATTGCAGCCGGAGGAGATTACTTCGAAGGGGGACTAGAGTTTCATGTGTGGACTATCAATAAAAAAGCCTGCACGAAAAATGTCTGGAAACTTATTGAAGACACCTCGTGTGTGTGTGTATATATATATATATATATATATATATATATATATATGATGAGAATAATGGAAATAGTATTCCGACAAAATAGAGAAATAAAAAGGAACAAACCGAATTGTCTTCATCAACGTTTCGTCTTTATTTCAAAATAAAGACGAAACGTTGATGAACACATAATGCCGTTTTTTCCTTTTTATTAATATATATATATCTTGACTGCCGAACAAACGGTCGGGTTTCAATCCTGGCTTGAGGTAGTTGCCTGTCTAGCCGCACTGATGAGCTGTGAAACAGCGAAACAGTACTGTATGTGGATGACTATATATATATATATATATATATATATATATATATGCGGGTCATTCTTAAAGTAACGGCTCCTTTTTTTTACTAAAAAAAGTTGAGGGACTACACAGACGAGAGTGCTACCATTAAAACGAGCGACTTTTTGCGATCCAGAATGTACATATACATAGTAACCACCATTCTTATG
>NC_136496.1:30889239-30899239 GCF_053919585.1 Euprymna scolopes | reverse complement strand
TATATACTTTATATAGTTATATATATTTTATATACATATTTTATATATATATATATTTTTATATATAAAATATATATTTATATATATATTTATATATTATATATATATTATATAGTGTATATATATATTATATATATATTTTACATACATGTATTATATATATATTTCATAGATATATTATATATTTTATATATATATATGTATTTTATATACATATATATTGTACATGTATAGTTTATATATATATATTAAATATATATATATATATATATCAAATATACACATTAAATATATATATTAAATATATTATATATATTATATGAAATATTATATATTATATATATATCATACATATATTATATATATTATACATATATTATACATATATATATTATATATATTATATACCTTATCTATGTGATATATATTTTATATATTATATATATATATAATATATATTTTATATATGATATATATTATATTTACCGTGCCTTGGTAAGTGGTGACCACCCTGTAAAAAAAATATTGTATATATATATATTATATATATTATACGTATATTATATGATATATATATATTATATTTATTGTATATATCATATATTTATTTATTTATTTATCTATTGTATATTTTGCAAACCTCTCCCCTCTGCTAAGAACCGCAATCTTCGAAACTGCATCATCATCATTGTTATTATTATTATTCTTTTGTTTATTTATCTAAGTTCGTCCAATCTTTATTGGGGGAGAGACGGAATTTACTCATCATTAAAAAAGCCGACATTTCTGCCCACTTCAGTAGTTTTATTATTATTATTATTATTATTATTATTATTCATAACTAATAATTACATTATTTTTACCGTTTTACAATTTCATTTCTATTCCATTATACATATTGAAATCAATTGCGTCTCATTTTTGCCGTTTGAATTAAATGCTTTTACGCTACAACATTAAAAAAAATATTAAAAAACACAATCTTCTATCACAAACGCCTAAAAAAATTGACGTGAACTTTTTCGAACATGATTGCTAGGAATGAACGCTGTTCACGCTACAAATCTCCAGTTCTTTCAACGGTTTTCTTTTTCTTTTTCATTTCGATACTTTTTTGTGACCAAGAGCGGAGGTCCGCTTGAAATATACAAAATTACAATAAAAATATTAAATACGAAAATTAACATCGTTTTTCATGCTTCAAAAAACCTTCATAACCTTTAAATCACTATCCCAGAAGCATACGTGGACTTTTAACATTATATATATATATATATATATATATATATATATATATATATATATATATATATATATATATATAAAGCTGAACGTCTCTGTGTGTGTCTGGTCACGAATAGCCTCCTCTATGGTTTACTATTATAGAAAACCGATCCCATATAATGATAGAAGATGTACCGAGACAGGAATGGGTATGTTTTATCTGGCATAATGATGATTCATTAAAATTGTGTGGTCTGCATACGCGCCTGGTCCACAAAATGCGGACATAAAAAATTTAAAAATTAAAAAAAAAAACGTTTACAAGTGTTTTTGATATAGATGTATATAATAATACTTTGATAAGTGTTGTGGTTGCAAGGTTGAACAATAATTAGTAAGGAAATACAATGAAGACGCAAACAACAAGATAACGCAATAATAAGTGTATTAAAGAAAAGGTATATTTACAATATGTACAAATGACGGTGTCGAGTCAGAGAGTCTTGGTCGGAGGACATGTACGCTCTTCGGCGTCACTTCCGGTTGCATTTGAGTAAGACACACCAAGGCCAACCTAGGCTTGCCATTTATAGTGTTATGTTATTCGCATATGCAAATAAGTGGTTGCCACCACAAGATATGAAGTCACACAGATTTCAATATCTTTTTCTTTTTGGGTTTACCATTAATGGTTCATTCACTTTTCTTTTCCTACCTGATCTTCGGGGTTCAGGTGCATTTTGAGGCGGTTCCAAATTAAAAGATTCGTATATGATATCTATGGTGTCCTCCTCTTCGACTGTTGTCGTATCATTATCATCTTGGATATGACGTTTTTTTATCTGATTTAGGTGCCTTTTATGTATATTCTGTGGACCTTTAATCATGTATGTACAATCACCAATGCGTTTATCCACTACTCCACATTCCCAGTAAGATGTGTTATTTCTGTAGCACTTAAAATATACTCGATCTCCCGAGTTATATTTCTTTCTTCTCGTGTGTGTAGTGTTTCGGATAATTGCCTGCCTTGGCAATAGTTTGTCAAACGCTGATTTTACCTTTCTGGCAAACATTAGATCAGCTGGTGATATGTTTGATGGTGTACTAGGATGTGGTGTAATCCTATATACTTGCAAGAATTGTTGCAAAGCTTTTTCTGTTGGTGTTCCAATGGATTTCTTTAACGCTCGTTTTAGCGTGTCCACGAACCTTTCCGCGAGGCCGTTCGACCTTGGATGATACGGCGGAGTCGTGATGTGCTTCATTCGGAACGTGTCGCAAAATTCCTTAAACTCTGCGGATGTGAACTGCGTTCAGTTGTCAGTGACCAGTGTGTCTGGTACACCGAATCTTGCAAACAACTCGTGTAGGAACCCTATTGAGTTGTTCGTTGCTGGATTCCTGCAGCGCATTACCTCCGGCCATTTTGTGAATTTGTTTTCACCTACTGGACCAGCGAAGTCCATGTGGATTCTCGACCATGGTTGGTCGGTTTTCGGCCAAGGTTTGTGTACTATAGGTGGAGATTTTGCCGCTAACTGGCATCCTTTACATTTATCAATTGTTGTCGCTATGTCAGTGTCCATGTTACGCCAGTACACGTAGCTTCTCATTAACGACTTCATTCGATTTATCCCCGGATGTCCTGTGTGGAAATCTCTTAACATCCTATTCTGCAATGTTTTGGGTATTACCACTCTCTCGCTGTACAGTAACACATCGTCACATATGGAGAAAACTTCTTGCACCTTTGTGTCCGTTATAATTTTCTCTTTTATGTCCTTTATATATTCGTCTTTCTCGGCTTCCCTTTTAATGTCCGACAAAGTTACGGGTAGTTCCTTAATGATGTTTGCTACCATATTTTTTACTTCAACATTTGTCCGAATTGCTGCAATGACTGATTCTTCCAGATTGTGTTTCTGTGGTATCAGTCTTGACAGTCCATCCGCATGGCAAATCTTTTTTTATGCTAGATGTTGTAGCTGGAAATCGTAATTAAGTAGTATTGTACCCCAGCGCAGCAATCTATTTGCGGTGTATACCGGCAATCCTTTTTTTGATCCATAGATCGTGACTAACGGTTTATGGTCGGTTTCAAGTATGAATTGTCTACCATATAAATATCGGTGAAATTTAGTCACGGCAAAGATTATGCTCAACGCTTCTTTTTCGATTTGTGAATATGCCCTTTCGGCTGGTATCAGCGTTCTCGAAGCGTGCGCTATTGGTTTTCTAGACCCATCCGGCATAATATGTTGAATGCATGCTCCTAAGCCGTAGGAGCTAGCGTCCCTAGCGACGACTATTTTTAAGTTTGTGTCAAAGTGCGTTAAGAATAATTCGGATGTTAGTGCGCTCTTTATTTTGTCAAAAGCGGTTTGACATTCTTGCGTCCAGTTCCACGGTGTATCCTTTTTAAGCAGATTATTTAAGGGGGCTCGCAAGTTATGCACTCCTTCAATAAAAGATTGGTAATAATTTGCGAGTCCTAAGAAACTCTGCAAGGTTGTTACATTATCGGGTGCTGGCATATTTTTTATTGCCGCAGATCTGTCTGGGTCTGGACGTCGTCCATGTTTGTTTATTATGTGTCCAAGATACTTAATCTCGCTCATACAAAAGTCACATTTACTTTCTTTTACTTTAAAGCCGAATTCTTGTATTCGAGTAAATACTTGTTTCAAATGTTCCTTATGTTCTTCTAGGGATTTGCTCCTGACAACAATGTCGTCCAGGTATGCACATGCGCACTTAATACCACTTAGCATGGTGTCCATCGCTTGCTGAAAGATGGCAGGCGCTACTTTGATGCCAAAAGGCAATCGGTTGTATTTGTATAATCCCTTATGCGTATTGATGCATAGTATTTTTGAGCAATTCTCCTCGACCGGTATTTGCAAATACGCGTCGCTCAAGTCTATCTTGGAGAAGATACTACCCCCATTCAACTTCGTGAATATTTCCTCTGGGCTTGGTAGGGGGTAATGGTGATCTTTTAATAGGGAGTTGACCCCGGTCGAAAAGTCTGTGCACACTCTAACTTCGTCATTCTTTTTCTTTACGTATACGGTGGGGGCTGCCCACTCGCTGTGTTCTATTTTTGATAGAATTCCCGTCTGTTCCAATCTATTTAATTCTTTATCAATCTTTTTCAACCCAGCGAACGGAACATTTCGCTTTTTTCTAAAAATTGGGCTGGCGTTTTCTTTAAGTTCAAACGAGGCCTTGAATTTATTGCAGCGACCTAAGTTAGTCGTGAATGCCTCAGGAAATAATTCTTTTAAATCGTCTTTTATATTTACTGTTGTTGGAGAAGAACATTCTAATTTTTTACAGAATGTATTGATTGGCTTATCCCATAGTCCGAATTTCTCAATTAAATCTATTCCAAACAGATTTTCACTATTTTTAAGTACGAATATTTTTAATTTCTTCGAAATCCCTTTCAATTTTATCGGGAGGACAACTTCTCCTTCAAATTTTATACCCCTACCAGTTACCGTCCGGGCTGCTTTACTAGTTTTCATCATGGCCGGTTTTCCCAACTTTTTCCACGTATTCAGGTTTATTATAGAAACATCGGAGCCGGAGTCGAGTTGTAACTTTATTGACGTTTTAAATATTTCCACTTTTACGTATTTTCGCCGATCTTTGTCTAATTTTGTCTTTGATTTTGTTTGCTGTACTCTCTTTCTGGTGTAATCTTTATATCTGCAGCAATCGCTTTTGTGTCCCACCTTCTTACAAATGTAGCATTTTTTATTCTTATAAGGACAATCTGATTCCCAATGCTTTTCTGCACATCTCTTACGGTTATATCTAGGAAGAGGCTTGTTATATTCTGTACTATATTTATGGTTATTATCTTTGGAATATCCCGTTCCATCGCTTTTCTTTGTAAAGTTCTTGGTTGGTGCGTATGGTTTTCTAACTTTTCTTACATATGCCACTCCGGATTCTTCTATATTTTTTAAATCCTTTTTTAGTGTAATGGCGCTTTCACAGTCCTCTGCTAGTTTCTGGAGGGTTAAATCTTGCTCAGATTCCAGCTTAGACAACACTCGTCTGCGTATTTCTGCATTTTTCGTGGAAACTAACCATTGAGCGAAGATTAGACATTTAAAATCTTCTACCGTTAGTTCTGCAAGCTTAAAATTATCGCAGTTTTTATTGACAACTGATGCGTATGTCAAATAATCTTGGTTGTCCATCTTTCTTAGATTCATGCACAGCCATCTTTTATGAAAAAGAGATATATTTGGATTAAATAATTCTTTTAGTAATTTTACAGCTTCCATGAACTCTAATTCCGCAGTTTTTTTTAGGTAATATGTAATCTACGAATTTGCTGTGTTCTAATGTACCCAATTTTCTGAGTAAGAGGCTCACTTTCTGACTATTTGGCCAATTTTTACAGTCCAGTTGAAAAACATCCTCGTATCTTGTGTAGTATGCTTCAAAATTCTTCTCTTCCTCAGGCACATAATGAAATGTGTCCATGCTATTAACAATAGTTGTATGGGAGAAATTAACACTATCGACATTTTCTCGATTACTCTTTAGTAGTTCCAGTGTTTTAGCAAAACGTTCCTCTTGTCTTTCTTCATATTCCAATTGTAGTTTCTTATGCCTTTCTTCCTGTTCCAATTGCAGTTTTTTCTGCTTTAATTGCGCCATTTTCTGCTTTTCTTCTTGTCCCTGCTGCCATTTCAATAATCTGTCCTCTCTCTTTTCCTCGCGGTCAGCCTGTGCCTGTATTTGTGTTTGCAAAAGCTCGTTTTGTGTAGCTTGTCTGCGTTCATCCCGCTCAGTCTGTGCTTGTAAAAATTGCATGAACATTTTTGATAAGTCTTCCATGTTTATTTATTTTTTTTTTTTTTTAGTATGGAGTTAAAAAAAATATTGTACCATGTACACTATACACCGGTTTGGGTTACAACAAAAAAGCAAATTGCTGTAAGCTCCTGTTTTCAATAATAATATCGCTGCTTGCAATAATATATTCTTTTTGCGAGTCACGCTGCAAAAAAAAAAAAATAAAACAGGTTTATCTGGAATCACGAAATGGAATTGACTTTCCGTTTTTAGGCACTTACTAATAAGTAACTCTTTCCACAAAATAAAAGTTTGGGTTTTTTTGTTTTTTTTTTTAATCGAGTCACAATTGAATAAATGTATGCAGTACATTTAGTTGTTTGAGTTTTTTTTCTCTAGTATTTTAGTAATTAAAATACCTCTTAAATTGAGATTACCTTTTTTTTCCGTGACGTTTTACTGTATTATCCGTTATTCAGTGACAACTTCAAGAAAAAAATCCTTTCCTTGAATTTTAGTTTTAGCTGTGGTATTTCCTTTAGTACCGACGTCAACCAAAACATTAATTAAAAAGTCCTTTAGTTGTTGTTTTGTTTACGGAGAACAGTAATTAGAATCCACTGGTGAACTTTTTTCGTAGGTTACTTCCTTGCTTTTCGTAATACGGGTCTGACCTGTCGTTTTTGCGACAGAACAAAGTTCGCTTTTCGTTTGCAAATAGGTCCTTTAGTAAGATTTGTCGTGTAGCGACAAAACAAAAATTCACTTTTACATTCGTTTGCAAGTCGGATTCCCAGAAAACGGCGTAAATTGTTGCTTTTGCCACGTTAGAGTTTTTTTTTTTCACTTGAGTTGAAACTTCTCTTTAGCGTAAAATCCATTTGCTCGTCAACACTTTGCATTCCTTAAAAAAAAATGGTCAACCTTTGCGTTGTACTTTTTTTTTCTTTTTTTTTTTTAATAGTTCTTCGTCAAACTGTTATATTTGACGCTTCATATCTCGTCGCCAACTGTTGTGGTTGCAAGGTTGAACAATAATTAGTAAGGAAATGCAATGAAGACGCAAACAACAAGATAACGCAATAATAAGTGTATTAAAGAAAAGGTATATTTACAATATGTACAAATGACGGTGTCGAGTCTTGGTGGGAGGACGTGTACGCTCTTCGGTGTCACTTCCGGTTGCATTTGAGTAAGACACACCAATGCCAACCTAGGCTTGCCATTTATAGTGTTATGTTATTCGCATATGCAAATAAGTGGTTGCCACCACAACAATAAGTATGTTTTAACTTAAATAGGGATGATATAATATAATTGTGGTGTCTGCGTTCGCGTCTGGCCTCCATAGAATGGAAATAGGCACAAACTTTAATAAAGACTTTTCATATCTATCTGCATAAGTATACTTTAAGAAATATGGTGTAATAGCATTATTGGGTGTTTGTTCGCGCCTGACCTCCATAGAATGGAAATATGTCACAAAGTTTAACAAGTTTTTTTTTAATATAGATCCACAAAATATTGTGATAAGTGTTTCTGTTTGAACAGGTATAGTATAATAAATTATGGGGTTTATCTATTTTACCTTTACTTTCATCATATTTTGCTTTGGTTTTGATACCCCCAAATTCGAAGCTATCTCTTTACGACCCTTCCTTTTCATAACCTATCATACTTTCATAAATCAGAGTCCATTTTCTGTAGGCTGCTTTTTAACCCAGTCAACGACGGGTACTTTTGTTTATATATATATATATATATATATATATATATATATATATTATATATATATATACTTGCATGAGTGCCCGGCGTTGCCCGGCTATTTGGAGGTATATGTTGAGCAAAAAAAAAAAAGGTTAATTTTTTAAACTTTTACCCCTATTAAGACCCTTTGAAATGTATTAGTTTGGGCTCAAATAAAGTTATTAAGTTTGATCCATGTCCAAGGAACCTATATTAAAATTTCAAGTGTTTAAACCCAAAATTGGCGGAGAAGTTTGGTAGAGCTCTCAAAGGTCAAATCGTTGAACAATTTTCCCAAATCTCAGTACTCTGTTTATCAAATTTCGAGTCTTTAGACTTAAAATTGACAGGGTTATTGCGTAGGGAAATGTACACACACAGACAGGCAGATAGATAGATCGATCGATCGATCGATAGATAGATAGATAGATTAAACAAAAATATATACGTATACATGAATATATATGGAAACAATATTGTGTTTACTGTAAACTTTTACGCAAATATTATGCTAGTATAAATCATGTAGAATATCTGCATGAATATAATTACACGTAATAGTTAACTAAAGATGATCATCCCATGAGAAAACTGAAAAAACTAATAGGGAATTAATTAAAATGAATGCTTAAAAGAATATGCAAATTAGCTTGATCTTTTTGCAGATTGATGCAATTCTATAGCCCATATATAAGAAAGTTGCGTTTTCTTTTTAAATAAATAGAAAAGGGTGTTTTTAATATGAATATCAATAAACATAAAAGAAACACGGATTTATAGGAGTATATATATATATATATATATATATATATATATATATATATATATATATATATATATATATATAGGGTGTTCCAAAAGTCTTGGGCACATTTCAAGTCCTCATATCTTCATAACTCTGAATAGTAGAAAGATGAAAGTGGTACCATTTTAAAGCTAAATGCATTAAGTTTTTTGTAAGGCTTTCTTTTGATATTTTTCATTTCTTTTTAGATCCAATATCTTAATAGTTCTTAAGATATTCAATGTCGAAATGTGCCCAGGACTTTTGGAACACCCTGTATATATATATATATATATATATATATATATATATATATATATATATATATATATATATTTGTACCTATATATATTTTTTGTACCTATATTTTTATGTATATACCTGTATATCTATGTATATGTATGTATGTGTCTATTTTTTTTCATATATATGCATGTATATATTTGTGTATGTGTGTATGTATAATATTGTACTTAAACCAAATTTATAATTTAAATTCAAATTTATATTTTACTCTATTTCTTTTCTATATCTAACCCATATTAATTTCCTTATCAATTTTAAATCCAGACCTTTATTTCAATTTTTTTCAGATACATCTGCCTTACTTTTAATGCTAGGTTTATTGATGGTGTCTTTTAAATTTAATAAAAACCCTTCACAATTTGCTGACGAGGAAACCTTGTTTATTAAAAAACTATATGTAATAATTATTGTCCGTAACTTGATGTCTACCACAATAAAAACACTGTTTTCCGAAACGATCGGACAAATAATTGATTTTGTTGTTGTTCCTTCTTATGAAACGGATTTTTAATTTAATTATAATTTGATTTTTAAATTTTAAATTATCAATCACATTACTAAATATATATATATATATATATATATATATATATATATATATATAGAGAGAGAGAGAGAGAGAGAGAGAGAGAGAGAGAAAGAGAGAGAGAGAGGGAGAGAAATACGAGAAATAAATGTTGAAAAATAAAAATTCAATAAATTACAATATTCCATCAAACAAGTAATTATACAATTTTCCTGTACATACCGCCTTTTTTTATCTCTATCTTATCATTTTTATCAGTGGGCAAAATAAAATCTCTTCTCTATATAAATAAAATGAACTCATTTTTTCCCGTAGGATTTTGACATTAATAGGATTAAAAATCAAGATATTTCATGCAAATATAATATGCACAAACGGCAGAACAATATCTGAGGTGTGTTATAGGCTTATTATTTCTCAAATTCCTCGATAATCTTAGATTTCTATACTTTTTCTGCTGAGAAGTCACGGCCAAAATCGGTTAAGATCAATGGAAGTGGTAAAATATTTTCTCTCTAATAAATTCCTCCTCCCCCTGCCACCACTTAACACCGTTTGGGGATCGTTCACAAGGAACAGTTGAGAAAAGA
>NC_136496.1:30869239-30884239 GCF_053919585.1 Euprymna scolopes | reverse complement strand
TAAGAGCCAGGTACGTCCAAGGATGGAGTACTGTTGCTACATTAAGGCAGGAGCTGCTAGAAAGGTCTTGTCCTGCCTTGATAGAGTTAAAAATAGACTTTGTAGCCTCGTAGGCGATGTCCTTTTCTCTCTCCCTGCAACCTCTATCTCACAGAAGAGATGTTGCGAGTGTGTCTCTGTATTATCATCATTTTCATGGCAAGTGTTCGACTGAGCTTCAGTCTATGGTCCCCCATCACCAAACTTTCACAAGAAACACTTGTCTAGCTGAAAACACTATCAATAATTCCCCCCCACTCTTTATCTGTGCCTAAATCTAAACGTAGATTCCACGAACAACGCTTCTTTCTTAGAACTGCACGCCTGTGAAACTGTCTTTCGATTGCTTGCTTTCCAGCTGACTACAATATGGTTGTCTTCAAGTCCAACGTAAACAAGTTCTTGATGGGCCGTTCCACTTAACAAATTTACCGAATTTCGATTACTACCGATTACTATATTGTCCAATTGACTACTGTACACTCTTAACCCTTATTCTCGAGTGGTCTCTGGCCTTGATAAGTGGTTATGCCTATGTAAAAAAAAAAATGACATGAAAAGAAACTAGAATCTTAGGAAAATCTTTATTATTCCAGTAATTATAATACCAACCAGACTCGTGCCAACGAATTTACAAAATCTTCCTGGTGAATATACCTGATGAACCAAGTGCAAGAGAGATTCAAACAATTGCACTTAAAGGGTTGGTTAGAATCTTTAAAAAAAACTCGCTTGGTTGGAGTGTTTATTTAAACAGAGAGTAAATGTTTAGCATTCGGTATGATGATAAGAAAATTGAAAAAAAAAAGCATTAAGATTCCTATTCATCTTGATAGAGAATATGCAAGGTGCCTCCAATAAGTTTCCAGACTTTTTGTGCAGCCATTTAAAATTGTTGCATAAACTTTCAGATAACCTGTGACGGTTCAGTAGGTGTGACGCCTCTTAAGAGTCACACCTGCTACTGATGAGACATTCGCCAAAGTGTCTCCTCATACAATTTCATAATGATAAAAAAGGACTGTTGGATATTTATAACTAAAACTTGGTGGACAACTTAGACATAAACTAAAGTTTATTTGTAATAAATATGGTTGAACTGCAGAAAGGATTCTAAATTTTATTAATGATTCCCTGGGTGGCATTTATTGTGAGTGTTGTGGCCAATCTATGCTTGTAGATTAAATGCGACTATAAATACAACTAGCAGGGTGACCCGACGTTGCCCGGGGTTGAATGATAATCGACAAATGTTCCACAATCCTATATTTTTTATTGTCATCAAAATCGATGAAATCGCCCATTTTTTCAATCAAATCGATTGTCTGCTCTAATCGGGGACGCATCGCAATGTACCTGGAGGAAGCTTCATATGTATCTCACAGTGACTAAGTCCACAGTACAGTTTGATTGAAAAATTTACTATTTCATCAATTTCGATGACAAGAAAAATATAGAAGCATCAAACATTCGTTGATCATCATTCAATCTCGAGCAACGTTGGGTCACTCTGCTAGTGTTTTATAGAATGCGACATCTATATTTTGCTGTTTTTGTTGTTTTCACTTAAAATAAGTTGAGAACTGATGTGTTCGTCCCTTTATTATTTAATCTTAAAGGAAATTTGATTTATCGCGCTTTGCATTAGAACTCTTTCTGTATACTTTCATGTGCGAACATATTTTCATATACACACACACATCCACGCACACATGCACAAACACACGCGCACACACACACACACACACACACACACATATATATATATATATATAATTATAAAACTCAAATGACCTTGTAATGATGTATGTAACCCACTTTCCGGTTTACGACATCCGGTTGCGCATGCGCGCATGACATGCGCGCTGAAATATTTACGTTATTATTTCGAAATTATTACTTAACATGGAAAGAGAGGGGTTAACTAACTAAATAACTTAAACCTAATACAGAAATGAACGATGTAAAAAAAAAGAGCAGACAGTATTAACAATTGTTTATTTGGATATTTAAACGCGAAAAACAAAACCAAACAAAAGAACAATTGAGACGCTGAAATATTAACGTTATTATTTCGAAATTATTATTTAACATGGGAAGAGTGGGGTTTAAAATAAACAAAAACAAAAGAACAATTGGGACGCTGAAATATTGATGTTATTATTTCGAAATTATTATTTAACATGGGAAGAGTGGGGTTTAAAATAAACAAAAACAAAAGAACAATTGGGACGCAGAAATATTAACGTTATTATTTCGAAATTATTATTTAACATGGGAAGATTGGGGGTTTAAAATAACTTAAACATAATACAGAAATGAACAATGTAAAAAAAAAAAAGCAGATATATCAAAATTTGTTTTTAACTATAATAAGTGTTATGGTATCTGTTCAGTGCACATTTGCCTATAAGTATGGCCGGCCACTTATAATTCAGTAACTGTAATTATTTTTCAAAAATAATCAATTATTATAAACAGAACGACTCATAGAAATCTATCTATATTCTTTTTTCATTTTAATATACTTTCATAGAAATGTTTCTGTTATGTCAAACAAAAATGTCTTTATGTCACAAGTGTCACGCTCATACATGAATTCCATAGCTAATATAACATACTGACCCAACGGGTCACTGGTAGTCTTCTTATATATATATATATATATATATATATATATATATATATATATATATATATATATATATAGGTACATTCGTATATATTATAATTATACATGTATCGATATATATAAATTCGTATTCCTGTTTGTTTGTTTGTTCACAATTTGATTAATATATAAAAAACGTGTCTGACTTTAATCATCCATTTATTTCTATATATAGTATTATACTTGCAAAAATATACAATTAAGAGATCACCTCATTTGCATATGACATTAAGAAAAATCGATTTTACTAAATAGCGGTATCTTAGTTAATGTTTTTAGCTAGAGAATTATTTTAAGTATTCTATTTAAAATTGTTATTTAATAAATTTTAAACAGCAATTATATTGATAATATATTTAATTTAATTTAATTTGGAATTAATATTTCCAACAAAGAGACCTTTTTTTTTCTTTTACTTTATTTTAAGAGTTATTTACCCCTAGATGCTATCCATAAAAAACAAGCGTTCACCAAATATCATTTGGTAATTTCATTAAGTTTCTAGCTGGAATAATAATTCCGTGTAGATAGGAAAATGTTTGGTTTTTATTCGGGTTTTTTTAAATATAAAAAAAAAAAACACTTACAAAAAAAAACTGAAAAGATTTCATTTGTTTGTTTTATTTTATTCCTTAAACAGAGCGTCATTTAATACCTAAGAAAATGAAAATCTACTGCCACTCCCCCTCTAAATTCCACAATTTACACTGTTTTTTTTTTCTTTTTTCGCGTTAATTTCATCGATTACAAACTTAATTTTCTAAATAAAAAGGTAACATTATACGACGTGACCCCGCGGACTTAAAAAAGGCAATCTGTCAAACCTAAAACAGGCCAAATTTTAAACATGTAAGGCGTGCACATTAAATCTAATAAAAAATCATAAAAAACATAAAATGGAGATCACTTTTTTCAGCCTAATACATTTTAACAGCCTTTATAAATATTATGAGAGAAGAAATTTTGAAAAAAAAAAAAACATGTAAGTAGGGGATCACTTTTCTATATAAATCTAACGTAAAATGAGAACCCACTTTTTGACCACCAAGCGTTCAACGAGACATGTCATCTCTAGCATTTTTCAAGTTTGGCGATTGAGGGGAAATGCAAAATCTGACAAATACAATTTGTTTTTTCTGGTGGTGGGGGGATTACATTGGAAACATAAAATAACGATAAATTTAATTATTTTTATGAGACCATTCTCTATTTTCATCTAACAATTTAATAAACAGAAAAAAACCCCCCAAAATATGACAAATTCATTTTTTTTGGTTGAGGGTATTACATTAGAAACATAAAACGACAAAAAAAAAAAAAAGCAAATCGAAAAGCCCCCCCCCCACCTCCTAAAAAAGGCAAATCGAAAATTTCCTTTATTCATAAAAAAAAAGCCAGTAAAAAAGTGCCCTTACAAAAAATAAAGGTAAATGTGTAGTTTAGCGGCGTAAATTATTTGACAGACAAAAAAATTATAAAAACTATTTATTTTTATATAAAACATTATTAGACCCAAAGGCTGAAATAAAACAAAAAAAAATAATTTTCACGTTTTTTTTTTTAATCATTTTTCATTAGACTTGATGTGCATGCCTTTCACGTTTAAAATTTGACCTTTTTTAGGTTTGACAGATTGGCTTTTTTAAGGCCAAATTTGGCTTTTTTATGCTCTTTCATTACAAAAAAAAAATATGGCGGCCAAAAGCATAGTTCATGAAAGAGCTTAAAAAGGCCAATCTGCCAAACCTTAGAAATGCCAAATTTTAAAAGCAATATAGCGGCCTCGAATAATAAATATAAATGATAAAAAAATAATAAAAATGATATTTTTTCTGGTTTAATTTCAGCCTTTGAATCTAAAAATATGTTTTATATAAAAATAAATAATTCTTATATTTTTTTTTTGTCTGGCAAATAATTTACGCGGCTAAACTAAACATTTACCAAAATGAAAAATAAACGCACGCATTAAAGTTTATAAACGTCATTTTTTTAGGTTCACAAAATCGTGAGATTTCTTAGGACAGTGATCCCTTCTGCCGAAATATTTTTATCCGTTCTTTAATTTTTGAAATTGTTGTGGGAGTATCTACGTTATCCATGATGAAAATGATTAGTATAACGGGCGTGTTTCAAAGGGAACTTCATGTAAACCCAGGCAACGCTGGGTACTCATGCTAGTATATATATATATATATATATATATATATATATAGGTATGCCCTTATGATTTGTTCCAAGTTAAAATTAGATGAGGAATTGGAAACAATTACGGATACTTTATCCAAAAACGGGTATCCACTAGATGTGATTAGGTCAGTTATTCAAAAGAAATTGACTGAATTCTTTCGAATTAAAGAGAATATAGTAGCCAAATGTCCAATTTATCTTCGTTTGCCTTGGTTGGGTACAGTAAGTGAGAAATTTGCCAAACAAATAAGTTCAGCAGTTCATGGATTTTATTTTGCTGCCAATGCGCGAGTTGTGTTCTCTACGAGAACTTTATTACCAACTTCTCGAAAAGACGTTCTACCCCCTCACACCATAATAGTAACGTTATTTACAATTTTGAATGTGGTTGCGGTGCCAACTACTTGAATCGAACGACATTAAGATTAGATGGAAGAATCCAACAACACTTATCCAGTAAAATTAGGAATGGAACCTACCGGGCAACTGACGTTGTTACTAACACATACGGGTCTTCAATTACTGATCATTTACTTAAAAACCCGTCTTGTGCAGCAAACTTTAGCACGGACTCTTTTTCTATTCTGAATCGTGCTCATTCACTATATCACCTTAAGATTTTGTAGACTATTCACGTTCGACTTAGAAAACCTTCCCGTTTCAAGTAAAGGGAATGCCTCCTGGATTTGAACGTGATTAATCTCTAGGGTATTCGACCATAACGCTGTTTTATTTCAATCGTTTTCCCACTTTTTTTTTCTTCCCCCCGTAAATTGAATAAAACGTAATTTTAATCGCTTTTTCATTCTTTGTTTTAAAAATTCCCTCGATACAGCTTTGAGAAACGAGGGTCGAAACCGGTCAGCTGGCTCCCCATTTCTATTCCTTTCCTCTCCTCTTCCCCCTTCTTCCCCCTGTTTTGAGAGAAGATTAAAGGAATATATATATATATATATATATATATATATATATATACACAAATTTACTTTTAATCATGAATCATGAAAGTCTTTCCTTCCTAATTGCAATATATATATATATATATATATATATATATATATATATATATATATATATATATACACACACACGTCCATTAGCGTTTCGTCTTTATTGTAAAACTTCTTCTGGATTAATAACTTGAAGAAAATAAAATACCAGTACAATATTTAAGAAATATATATTTTTTCTATGAAATATATTTCAGTTCGTGTCGTTAACCACTTAACCTCCATATATATATATATATATATATATATATATATATATATACACACACACACACACACACACACACACACACACACATTTCAACGATTTTTCGTTCTGAAATAGGACAAAGTCATACTTTATATATAACTTGGTTTGTTCCTTTTTCATCTCTCTCATGTGTGTGTGTGTGTGTGTGTGTGTGTGTGTGTGTGTGTTAATAAGAATAGGTGTACTGTATTATGAGTGATAAGCTTCTTCTATGGGAAAGGTGTTTTCCAGCCCGTCTACCTCCAAAGGACCAGTCGGCTCGGCTTGTAGGAAGGTTAGCAGTTATGCAAAGGCAGTGGCTGACTAGTCTTGGTCAGCAATCGTCTGTGCGCGAAGAAGAAGAATATACGAGGAGGAAAGGTAAACAAGCCATAGCCATCACGACTATTGATTGCGCGTGTTCACACCATCCGTCAGTTAACGATCGATAGGTGCGGCCAGCACCTGACCAACACCGCCAACTCCATCTGTCCATACCTATGTCGTTACTTCCCTTTTCCTCCCCCCTCTTCTTCTCCCTCCTTTGCGTAGCTAGCTTGCACGGACAAAACTAACACGGCTACACGGTAATCCTTCTGCTGGAATTGGACAGACAATGCACAGCTGCTCGGACTGACCATGAGTTCCAGCCAAATCTAGCAAAGGTGTGAGCGTGTGGTGTGTGTATGTGTGTGCGTGCGCGCAGATGGTGTGTGTGCATGTATGTGTGTGTGAGCGTGGTGTGTGTGTGTGTGAGGACAAGAGGCTAGCGGGCAGTTAGATGGAGAGAAAAACGGACAGACGGGCGGAGGAATAAATGGTCAGGGGATAGACAAATGCTTATGTATATGCAGGTTACATACGCACGCATGCACACGCGCATCTGCAAATCGAGGTTTTTATGCCGTTTTGGTGCAGCAGTTGGGGTGGCGTGTGGTGGTCGAGCCGAATTCTTCATAGCGTTTCACTGTTTATTTGTTTCTTAGATGCTTTCATGCGTCCCTATAAAAGGCATTGTCTTTTAGTCTGTTGGTCTGTCTGTCACACTTCCAAATGAATGGACGCATCCTATATTAGACGCGTCCACACGATCGCTATAAGAGGTTCAGATAACTAATTCGTCCACCACCATCACCACCACCATTTTTATTCACTCATTTTCACATGAATCATCGTCTGTAAGCGTCGAGCCTGACCAGTACTAGACCATTTAGGAATACTAAGTGCTGTATGTATTTAAGTATGTGGGTATATATATATATATATATATATATATATATATATATATATATATATATATATATATATAATACCTCAAGGAGCTAAGTGCCCCTACTATTCACAGTTCAAGTCACCCTTATGCAAGGTGCAGCATCTAGAAGACTCTCTTTGATATTCTCAAGGGTTATCATATAGGGCGTAAATGGAGCTCCTGAACCTTGGTGAAGACAATCCATCTAGGAGAAAGAAAACTCTGATGAAAACTAAACCTGATAGAAAGAATCTGTTAGCCCTGTACGTCAATCTTCTAGTGAAGATGTCACAAACAGAACACTGGATTTCAATTTGTCATGAGCCAGCACGGAAGTAGTAAGGCTTAATGTTCTGTATACTTTTTTTCTAAAGAGCCCTCTGCCTGTTCTACAAGTATTTTAATGGTGAATGTTCTGACGATCTACAAGCACTTGTACCCCTTCGATGCAACCCCCCCCGACAAACCTGACAAGAAGCTAAATCCCACCCCTACACAGAGATCCCCAGGTGTAAGAAAGCCTTCTACTCCAATAATTTGTTCCCCAGAACTGCTAGGCTTTGGAATTCCCTCCCGGGATTCTGCTTTCCCAACTGTACTGACATGCAGAAGTTCAAGTGTAATGTGAACAGACATCTTGCTGCTCATCTCCTTTCATAATATCCCTGCAACCTATGTCCCCTATAGTAACCCTTATTTCAAAGTGGTGCTGTGCCTTGTTTAGGGTAAAAATGGATTTTAAAAAAAATATTTTAATTAAAAAATTTTAACGAACCCAACACGTTGGAGACTCTGTGCAAGGGACATAAATAAAAAAAAAAAAAAGCTTGACTCTCTTTTTCTTTATTAACAAAAGCCTATATTTTTTAGTATTTTCCAACAATGTATTTTTTTCGACATATTTAAACAGTTCAATTTGTATTTTTGATCAAGTTTGACTTTTTATCTTGGCTCTGACTCCATCCATGCATCTTGAACATTTCTTGAATCCCACTTCTCCAAACACTTCTGTCTTGAACATGTCTCTTTCTGTTATCTCATATCTCAAACACGTCCTTTTCTGCTCTATAGTGTCTCGGACACATCTTTTTCTACTTTCTCATGTCTCAGACACATCTTTTTCTACTTTCTCATGTCTCGGACACATCTTTTTCTACTTTCTCATGTCTCGGACACATCTTTTTCTACTTTCTCATGTCTCGGACACATCTTTTTCTACTTTCTCATGTCTCGGACACATCTTTTTCTACTTTCTCATGTCTTAGACACATCTTTTTCTACTTTCTCATGTCTCGGACACATCTTTTTCTACTTTCTCATGTCTTGGATACATCTTTTTCTACTTTCTCATGTCTCGGACACATCTTTTTCTACTTTCTAATGTCACGGACACATCTTTTTCTACTTTCTCATGTCTCGGACACATCTTTTTCTACTTTCTCATGTCTCAGACACATCTTTTTCTACTTTCTCATGTCTCGGACACATCTTTTTCTACTTTCTCATGTCTCGGATACATCTTTTTCTACTTTCTCGTGTCTCGGACACATCTTTTTCTACTTTCTCGTGTCTCGGACACATCTTTTTCTACTTTCTCGTGTCTCGGACACATCTTTTTCTACTTTCTCGTGTCTCGGACACATCTTTTTCTACTTTCTCATGTCTCAGACACATCTTTTTCTACTTTCTCCTGTCTCGGATACATCTTTTTCTACTTTCTCATGTCTCGGACACATCTTTTTCTACTTTCTCATGTCTCGGATACATCTTTTTCTACTTTCTCATGTCTCGGACACATCTTTTTCTACTTTCTCGTGTCTCGGATACATCTTTTTCTACTTTCTCGTGTCTCGGACACATCTTTTTCTACTTTCTCCTGTCTCGGACACATCTTTTTCTACTTTCTCATGTCTTGGATACATCTTTTTCTACTTTCTCATGTCTTGGATACATCTTTTTCTACTTTCTCATGTCTCGGACACATCTTTTTCTACTTTCTCATGTCTTGGAAACATCTTTTTCTACTTTCTCGTGTCTCGGACACATCTTTTTCTACTTTCTCGTGTCTCGGACACATCTTTTTCTACTTTCTCGTGTCTCGGACACATCTTTTTCTACTTTCTCGTGTCTCGGACACATCTTTTTCTACTTTCTCGTGTCTCGGACACATCTTTTTCTACTTTCTCGTGTCTCGGACACATCTTTTTCTACTTTCTCGTGTCTCAGACACATCTTTTTCTACTTTCTCGTGTCTCGGACACATCTTTTTCTACTTTCTCATGTCTCGGACACATCTTTTTCTACTTTCTCATGTCTCGGACATCTTTTTCTACTTTCTCATGTCTCGGACATCTTTTTCTACTTTCTCATGTCTCGGATACATCTTTTTCTACTTTCTCATGTCTCGGACACATCTTTTTCTATTTCTCATGTCTCGGATACATCTTTTTCTACTTTCTCATGTCTCGGACACATCTTTTTCTACTTTCTCATGTCTCAGACATGTCCTTTTCCGCTCTCTTCTGTTTTTAACACCTCCTTTTCCACTCTCTTGTGTCTTGAACGTCTCAAATCTCGGACACGTCTTGAATATGTGCTTCTCTGAACACATGTGTTCTTTTATGTCTGTTGTGACGTCACATTGCACAAGCGGCTTGGTCATTTGCATATGGCTGCTGCTGTCAAACTAGTGTTAATGGTTCTGTTACATTAGAAAACTGTGATGAGAATGCACATGTCAGTGTGTAATCTGATTTAACAAGAGATAAAGAAACATTTATAAACAAGCCACATCATTTTTGGCCATTTGGGGGCATTCTTGACCTCTTTTGAGCCCCTGGGGACGCCAAATCCCAATGGATAACGGTGCTGTTTCAGGCCTTAACACATGTATATTTGAATTGACCAACGTAAAAAACCACTATATAGCCAGACATAGCAAGTTTTTGTTGAGAAATATAAAAAAAAAAGAGTCACAAAGAGGGTGTTTTTAGCACTAAAAGTGCCCGGGGACATGAACCAGAATTTTTTCAAGGTTACCCTACTGGATTTATATTAAGAACAATGACCTCCACATTTTGGCCAAGTTTTAGAAAAATCTAAAGGATGGATCAAAAGTTATGGGGCAGAACATGCTATTTTTGGCCACTTTGCGGCATTTTTTACCTCTTTTGAGGCCCTGGGGACACAACGGGAATTTTCGAAAAAAAATTTTTTTTTTTACTGTGCACATCCATTTAATGAAATACAATTTGTGGCAAAATTTCGGGGAAAACTAATGGACAGTTATCTGGCAATCGTCCGGCATAACAAATGCATGGACAGACACACAGACGGACGCACGGATGCCACTTAAAACATAGGTCCCTCTCTGTTAAATCGGGGGACCAATAATGCAAATGGGGGGGGGTCGACTTCTATTTGTTACTTATTATTATCATCATCATCATTATTTTTATTCACATTATTTGCACTCTTTGGATTATTGTTCTCATCTCGGTATATTTTTCACAATATTTCGGTTGAGTAACCTCCGACCTTCTTCAGGTGTATTTTATCAACTCGGTAACGTTTCCGCCAGATTTAGGAATTCGGACGGAATTTCAAACAGAACCCTTTATTATACTTCACGGGGGTAGGATGCTCTTGTTCCATCAGCCATGACTCGTTAGAGGTCCTAAGTAACTCGCAATTGTATTTTTAAATCGCCCATACTGAGAATTGAACCTTCAACCTCCAGGAGAATATCACTTTTAAAATTGATTTTTGCAAGTACTCTAGCCACTGCACCATCAGCCCTTGCGCATTACTTAGGACCTTTATCTAGTCATGTTATTCGTGAAACAGTCGACAAATAGATAAAAATATGATGACTCCTAAGTACCAATTTTACGATTTTGATTCCTTAGCAGCCGTTTTGTCCAGATGAAAACTGACTAAAAAGTTTTCAACGTGTCTGAATATCCTATATACCAAATTTCAAATCCGTAGATCAAAAATTTGTGAAGTATAATAAAGGTTGTCATAAGAAGTGTTAACACACACACACACACACACACACACACACACACACACACACACGCACACACACACACATTCCCACTTTAATAGATATATAGATAGATTTAAACTTTCTGTTAACAAAAAAAGGAAAATTCATTTAATTAATATTGTTGTCAGGTGAAGACTTATTGATACCCCGATTGTATTGACTTATTGAGATCACAATTCTGATCAGCCGATAATTTTTTAATGAATATAATCGATATCAAGGTTTGAGGCTTCTAGTATTGTCTTATTATTGCCAAATGATCTCGTATGGAACAAAACAGATAAGACTTTGCCTGCAAAAATAGAAACTCGATTATTATCATGCGTCAACAAAGGCTATTAATGCTCGTCTGTCTTCTTCCAACTGATATGTCAAATCGTTACTTATTTATCTATACTAGCAGGACCTGTGGAAATTCCAAACGGATTTTTCCATCTATTATATGAATATCACCTGTCTGTTAGTGTGTATGTATGTATGTTTGTATGTATGTATGTTTGTATGTATGTCTAAAACTTTCGACAGAGGCGACGGATTTTCACGAGATTGGTATCGTTTTAAAGCTCGACTCTTCGGACGACATATATTGGAGAAATTGGACAAAGACATTAATTCCTTCACCCTCAACTGGCCACTTTTCTACAAGGAGGGGTCGCTTTTTTTGCCAATATTTTCAAAAGTCATCCCCTCTTTTCGATTGTCTAGCCTTAATTTAAACCTATGTCACTTCCGGTTTGGTATGGGCGCAACAGCTAACGCGTCACTTTTTTTTTCACTTTCTTTTCCTCCTTCACAGTATGGGTTTGAGCCTGCCTGCCTACTACCACTTTTTTTTTTTTTGCACTCGCAATTTTCCCTCTTTTTGTTTTCACTCAACCAACACCCTTACACACACCTCCACTTTCTTTTCCGCCTTTGCGTAACAGGTTCGAGCCTTCCTGCCTTCTACATTTTTTTTTTTTTGCTCAATACACACCTCCAAACACCCGGGTAACGCCAGGCACACAGGCTAGTCTATAATATAAATCTCACCTGTCTGTTTAAATGTATGTATATATGTATGCTTGCATGTCTGCCTAAAACTTTTGACGGATTTTCATGAGATTGGTATTATTTTGAAGCTCAATATCTCGGATGACAAATATCGAAAAATTGGCCAATAAAACATTTATTCCTTCACTCTCAACTGGGCACTTTTCTACAAGGAGGGGTCGACTTTTTGCAAGCCATTTTTGCAAGTCATCGTATCGGTTGAGTTGATTTTGCCTAATTTTAACGTTCCGAACTTCTGTTCGTGTCATGGTGTAGCGGTAAGACGTTAGGTTTACTTTCACTTTCTTTTCCGCCTTTGCATCAGGTGTTCGAACTGCCTGCCTCCTACCATTTTTCTTTTTTTTTTTTTTCTGCTGAACACATACCTCCAACCCCCCGGGCAATGCCGGGCATGCAGGCTAGTATGTAACATATTAATGTTATCATTCTGTGGATGTTCAGCTTAAATGGTGCAGCCCTGGTATTATTGTAGCTTTTTTGTTAAAACTGAAAAAGAATTTATCTTAGCTAGCAAAGACGCCCGGTGTAGCCCAGTCGTATAGTACCTTTAAATATGATATTTTAATTCTTGCAGATTTCGTATATATTATTATAGAGTTAATGTTCTATCGATTTTTATATGTTATAAAGTTGCGATTTCAAAAATTAAAAAAAATATATCCATATGACTGTGTTCTAACCATCAGCTTGTTTACAAACAAATTAATAGTGGGCTTCGCTTAATAGATTAAAAACGCATGGGGTGAAAATATATTTACAAAGTGCTCAACCCAAAGAGGGGGGACTTTAATTGTAATCCACATACAGTACTGATATATATATATTATACATTAAATCTCACCTGTTTGTTTAAATGTATGTATGTATATATGGTATGTATGTATGTTTGTATGTATGTTTGTATGTCTGCCTAAACTTTCGACAGAGATGACGAATTTTCATGAGATTGGTATCATTTTGAAGCTCAACATATCGGATGACAAATATCAAAAAATTGGCCAATAAAACATTTATTCCTTCACTCTCAACTGGGCACTTTTCTACAAGGAGGGGTCGACTTTTTGCAAGCCATTTTTTGCAAGTCATCATATCAGTTGGATTGATTTTGCCTAATTTTTAACGTTCCGAACTTCTGGTCGCGCCATGGACTAGCGGTAAGACGTTAGGTTTTCTTTCACTTTCTTGTCCCTTTTTGCGGAATTTTGGATTTCCTTTATTAAAATATTCTGGTTAACTTTATATGATTCAAAAGCGCCAGGATAACGAACAAATACTTTATTTAACTGTTTAAATATTTTAGTTTTATCCCCACCCTGTTTTATCATCCTTATTACTAAGCTAGAAATTGGAGATATAAAATCTATTAATTTTAAAGTAACGCGAGCTATTCTCAAAAACTCTGACATAATGGTCCCATAAAACATAAAAACAGGGCAGGTACTTTCTTTATGCGGCATACGAAATATTTAAAAGGGGAAAGAGTTTCTTTTATCAAACATTTTATTTATAAACTAAAATTCCACCATCAATTTTCATATCTAAATCCAGAAATGTAGCTTGTGTTCCTCCAGGTTCACAATTTAATTCTAACTCCTTATATATATATATATATATATATATATATATATATATATATATATATATATATATATATATGTATATATAACTACTTCATTTACTCACATAAACCTAATATATGAAAGTATAGATTTATGCGTTAACTTTAAGTATTTACTTCAAAAGTGCTCAATACGTAGGTAGAGCTAGTTAGTAATTTATAAAATCTATATGGCGATTAAGCTACACTGAATATTCTGCGTTTCATCCACTATAGGATTCGTCAGGCTTAGGCGCATAAGCCTGACGAATCCTATATTGGATGAAATGCAGAATATTCAGTGTAGCTTAATCGCCATATATATTTTATAAATTATTATATATATATATAAATATATATATATATATATATATATATATATTTCTGTGACACTATATTTTCTAATAATATATTCAAATCCTTACTTAAGAAGCTCAATGTAATTATAGAGAAATATAGTGAATCAATGACAAAAAAACTATATTCTAAAGTTCATGATATTGACCATCTTATAATTTATTCCTTTAATTCAGTTTACATTTACAATTCTTGACAGTATCTGTCTTGTAGCACAAAATCAATCACTTAATTATTATATCAATCAGTGAATCTATTATGCTCTTAACTCATCAGATACTGTAAAGAATTTTAAATGTCAACTGAATTATAGTAATAAATTATAAGATGGTTAACATCATGAACTTTGGAATATAGTGTTTGTAATTTATTCACTAATATATATATATATATGCATAGGTATATATATATAGGTATGTATATATAGGTATGTATATATATGTATATATAGATGTATGTATATATGCATATATATATGTTTATGTATATATATATGTATATATATGCATATATATATATATGTATATATGTGTATATATATGCATATATAT
>NC_136496.1:30819239-30864239 GCF_053919585.1 Euprymna scolopes | reverse complement strand
CTATCAAGTTGTTTGTTGTGTGGTGGCTCTGGAATTTTTTGATGATGCTCTGTACTGTTGCTGTAGGGACCTCAAATTTCTTGGAAATTGACTTGTAAACTAAACCATCCTTATGTGAATTCACAATTTTAGTCCTAAGATCATTACTAAGCTCTTTTTTCTTCCCCATTCTAATAATTTTTATTCTTTGTTTGGTTTTCAGTTGATATCATTTTAATTTCTGAAAAATGCAAAAAACGAAATGAAATTAATCAAAGGTTGTATAAAAGCATTCAAAATAAGAATCAAACAGGAAACAAACAGTCAGAAACTCGATTAATACTGAAAAAATAAGGGGGTATGATTATTTTTGAACATTGCAGATTTTATAAATAGCTGTATATTTCTTTTATTACAAGTATCCCGAGATTTTAAAATGGCGAAAATGATCAGAAGAGGTTTATAAAGAATATGTATCAATATGGACGTAAACAATAAATTCTTACAAAGTTACACCTAATAAACTCAATTTTCAAGGAGGGGTATGAATAATATCGGGCACAAGTGTATATATATATATTTACATGGTAGTAACCACTTATCAAGGCCGAGAAGCCACTTGGGGATAAGGGTTATTGCGTGTACAGTAATCAATGGGATAGTTTTGGTGTTCGGGAGATCTTATTGTTAGTATGGGAGATTTAATAAAATGTCTTATTTCAAGGAGTGATTCATCAGGAATTTGTTTATGTTGGACTTGAAGACATCCAAGTTGTAGTTAAGTGGGAAACAGACAAACTGAAGAGAGTTCCACAGGCATGCACTTCTAAGAGAGAAGCTTTGTTCATGGAATCTACGGTTTGATTTTGGCACAGATAAAGAGTGGGGAAAATTATTGACAGTGGTTTCAGCCAGACAGGTGTTTATCATGAAGGATTGGCGAGGGGGGGACCAGAGATTGGAGCTCAGACGAGCACTTGCCATGGAAGTAACGATAAAGCAAAGAGGCTCGCAACGTCTCTTCTGTGGGAGAGGGGTTGCGAGGAAGATAAAAGAGCATCCCCCACTAAGCCACAAAGTCTATTTTGTTCTCTGTAAAGGCAGGATAGGCTGTTTTTAGCAGCTTCTGCCCATATGTGGCAGCACTACTCAATCCTTAGACGTACTTGGCTCTTATATAGATAGAGAATTGCAACAGCAGTGAGATATCTTCTGGAGTGGTAGAAGGATCCTACCATTTTTCCAGCGACCTTGGCAACAGACTTGATGTTGATTTCAGATCAGGAGTAAAGGTCAATCTCAAAAGCTTGTCAAAACATGGAGCCTTTCCAAGACGAGAGCCATCCATGTCAATTGATGCCAGATGGGGATCAGATCGTTCATGATGTAAAGATAGGAGCTTGTTTTAGATGCATTTATAGTAACCAGCCACCTCTTCCCCCACTGTACCACGTGCTCAAGATCAGAGGAGAGAGAATCAGAGAGAATTTTGTCATTTACGGCCTTTGATGTGTTGCCATAGATTACTGTGTCATCAGCATAGATGTCAACGAATGATTTAAGTATGTGTTTTGGGAGATCATTGATGTAGATCAGGAAGAGAGTTGGACTGAGGGACTTCAGCATTAATACTGTGGGCTTCTGATTTCTGCCCATTAACCACTACTCTTATGAGCCTATCAGAGAGAAATGATTTGATAATTGAGAAAACAATATATATATATATATATATATATACGTCCATAGAGTGAAAAAATGTCACAGACTCCTATAAGGATATTGTAATAACGAGATAAATTCTGATATTACATTAACCAGATTACTTTTACTGTTTTAACAAAAGGTCTACAATAATATTGTGGGGGTCTCCATTCATATAAACGTTCATAGAATTCCCAGCAGCAATATATTATATGAGAATGATGCTACTGTGGAATTTCCACAGGTTCTGCTAGTATATATGATGATGACAATATCTATTCCAAACCCTAGGAAAGACTCTAAAAATAGAAAATATTGGAGCTCAATTTCATAGAAAAATTTAGCCCAAAAGGAAAGAGATGACAAAAATATGATTGGCTGGTTAGGCCATAAATACCAACTGCTGGTAGAGCAGCTTAAGAGAGACATTGAAAGATATGCTTAAGGACAGTACTAGTTCTGACCACAATCACCTGTTCAATAAGGTGACTTATCAGGTTATTACTCGAATTGTGTAGCCAAGGGGCTGAGATTTACTGTCTTCTCTGTTTTGTGGCAGCCATTGCAGTGACTGAGATTAGCAGTTGTATCAAAAACTGTGGTTGGTTCTGCACAAAGCCTTCAACACTATAAAAAAGCTTCTTGTGCGGATTTCTAAACAACTTAGTTGTGGTGGCGAACCTCGTACATCAAAATCGACGGGAATAGCATCATAGTTCTTATAAGTCTACATAGAAGTTCATTTTCTTACAGTAATTGGCCCTCATTTTTGTTGCAGAGTTCGAATGTGGCCTGATGTCAGAAAATGTTGCATGCCCTGGTCTTAAAGAAAGGTTTCAATCTGATGACCTCAAAGGAAGATTAAATCTGGACAGTATAGGAAGACGCTGGAGACTTCATTGGTTTGGTCACATTAAAGGAATGGATGAGAATGCTTGGGTGAGTAGATGTAGAATAGTTGAGATAACAGAGTCAGTTGGCAGGGGAAGGTTAAGGAAAACATAAGGATGGATTTGAGAGAAAGAGGGATAAACAAAGACCTGACCAGAGATAGGTTAGTTTAGAAGTCAATGTCTAAAAGCTGGGAGGTAGCTGCAGCATGTAAAACAAATGCTAAACCGATGATAATGATGATGATGATGATGACGACATCGACACTTCAATGAAACCACTTATGTATTATAGCCAGAAGGGAAGGCATGATTTTTTTTTTGTTAAGGAAAACATACCGCCTGATAGAGTAGCTTAGGAGAAACATTGAAAGATATGCTGAAAACCTAATGCTTAAGGATAGTACTAGTTTTGACAATAATCACCTGTTTAGTAAGGTTATTACTCAAATACTGTAACCAAGACCACTCAGCTACTCCAAACGAATATGATCCTTTCCTGAGACATGCCCAAAATCCCCAAAGCCTTAAAAGAGAAATGGAATAAAGAGACTTCCTGTCTTTCTTTGTAAACCACTGGTATCCTTCTTCAGTCTTGGTTATTTGTGAGAAAAATGCGTCATTTTAAATGTCTTTAGAAACAGATAAATTATTTTTTGAAAGAAATTAAATAGAAATACATTTTTTTCTTTTCAAGAACAAAGACCAATGTTCTGTACAAAAATGGTCAATCAGAATCAAATATTGATTTTGTAAGAAGAAAACTATTAAGCACAGACTCCATCTATTAGATGCAGAATATCGGTATGATAGTAATCCGATGAAACCATATAAGTAGTTTAAATATTAAAATATCCGTAAAAAAGAAATAATTGAAATGTTATGCTTTTGTTATTAAATATTAACGCAGGTGTCTGGTGTTTAACAACTTTCCTAAGGATTGATTGCATATTTTTATGTGGTTTCTTGTCTTCTTCGCGCTGAACTTTTACATGTTTAGATTAATAAGGCTTCTTTAGCAATGTTGTTGAAGAAGTTCCTGTTGTGACATGTATTCCTTTCATGTGTATTGTTATCATACCCATATAAAACACTACAGATTGAACCAATTGATTGATTGCGGATAGTGTAACGTAGTTGTTAAAGGTCAACATTCGGAGCGCACGCGTTGTATGCAAACAGCCACAAGGAAACAAAGAAAAAGAAAGAAATTCCTAAAATTTCAAATTTTTCCAGTTGAAACAACAGACATTTATTTACAGATACTTCCACAATAACGCCTTGTCTCTTGTTCAAAAGTATTTTTGTACTGCAATGTGCTTAACAAGACTCTACGTGATATTTTATCTTTGTCCAGCCATGTTTAGGACACGTCGCAAGGATTGGTTGGTTGGTTGTTTTTGTTTTACGGCATATCAACCCTTTTCGGGTTATTTAATGCCGAATCCAAAGATTTTGGAGAAATTTTTTTAATAGAATAAATTTGTTGTTTTCAAGTCGGTTTCTATTTAACCCATAGTTGGGACCCTAACAGGTACTACCACTCCAGGTCAGAGTGGACCTGGGAGCAATGGTAATTAAACAGTGGCTCCACACTCCCCAAAGCCCGCAAGCTGGGGCCTCACCACTGGATATAGTTTAAGGTCATATCCAGGACCCGTCGCAAGGAAACAAAGACAATGGAGAGAATTTGACTCACTTGTTTTCACTTTGAAACAACAGACATTTATTTACAAGTACTTCCAGTGTCATGGGATCTTTTTATTTTCATTTTTGTATCACATTGTTTTTTTCTTTTATTTGTACCGAATTGATTAAAAAAAAGGGAGTTACCACTTATCAAGACCCGAAGGCCAGTCGAGGACAAAAGGTTAATGAATGTAAGATGATAGTTTAGAACTCGTTTATGGTGTAGATTGGGTAGGATTTGGATTATTTAAGGTAGTACCATAGATTGGATCTCAGATGAAAATAGAGACATGCATGCAACATCTTTTCTGTGGGAAAGGGGTTGCAGGGAAGAGAAAAGAGCATCACCTAGGTTTCAAAGTCAGTTTTAAACTCTATAAAAGCAAGATAGGGTGTGCCGAGCAGCTCTATTCTAGAATATAGCTGGCTCTTATACAGAATTAGAGAAAATTGTATCGGCGGTGAGATACCTATTGGGGCGATAAAATGATCCAACTATTTTTCCAGCGATCTTGGCAACAGATCTGATATATTTCAGATCAGGAGTCAAGATCAGTCCAAGACGTGGTGTTTCCCCAATATGAGAGCCATTCATTTCAATTGTAAGAGTTATAATCAACTATTAAAGTGTTATTTCTCTTTTTTAAATATTCATCTATAAATATGAAAGCGAAAATGTATGTATGTATGTATGTATGTATGTGTGTTCGCTTTTTCTGTATGTCTACAAAAGGCTTTTTTCAGAGAAGCGGTCGCTCGCCTAACAACTTTTTAAAACTTTTATATCACATGTAAACTGTAATATCTCAGAGTTGTCAACGGAGCTCGCCTGTCTATTTAATTTGCTCGACTTCGGGAAGATAAATATTCAACAGTTTTCACGCGCCACATGTGGATTAAGCCTTTTTCTATAATTAATTCTGGCGGCATTTTTCCGGTTTCTCCTATCCCCACGTTCCGCAGTAAATGAAATGCTACTCCACAGTCAACAGTTGACCTCATTAAGTCATTAAAACGTGCACCTGCCAAATCTAAGTAATTAACTAAATTCAAACGCGTTTCCATTGGTATGTCGCGGTGGTGCAATGGTTAACGTCGCACACTTTTTTTCACACTTTAATTTACAATTTTGCCTCAAGGGTTCCGGTTTGATCCTCATATTTACCTACCAAAACATTTTTTTTATTTTACCCCCCCCCCGCCACCGGAGTTTTCATTTACCCTAAATCACACACACCTCCAAACAAACTTTAAATAATTTAAGTGACTGAAATAGGAAGTAACTAGTAATATTTTATTCGGATGTAATTCAGTGTTATGTTGTACGTATAAGCATTGGGTAGACAAAAAGTACAGTGGATGCACTGGTAGGTTGAGTTAGGGTTAACCAGTTTATATGCAACACGTGTAAGACAATGGAGATGGATGAAAAACTCAGATGTGGAGAAAGAATATTTGCCTAGCATTCCAGCATGATGTTATGTGCAAAATACAGCCTTTTCATAGTGAATGAAAGTCAGAAAACTCCTAAAAAAATCTAAAGGTTTCTTGTTCCTCTGTGGAAAGAGAGTCGTGTCTAATTCCATGTTATTTGGTACATGTAAGCATTGGGTACATAATAAATGCGGAGGTTATGTTTGGTTTGGCTTGGTTGTTTAATGGCATATCAACCCTTTTCGGGTTATTTAATGCAGAATCCATTGGGGGAGGGGAAATAGTATTCATGTTGCATTTAGTTATTTTGTAGAAGGTCTTTATTCTTCAAGTTCTTTGTATCTTCAATCGCTAGTTTGTAGTGTTTGCTTTGGTTTGGTTCTTTTATAGTAGATTTTATCGTTTTTGTTCCCTACCCTGCAGAACATGAATGAGTTTTGCAATCGGAGAGGGAAAAGGGTTACAGTATTAATGTTTGGTACATTTTTAAGTTAGTAAACCTATCAGGAAGTGGGGGAGATAGAAAGAGAAATTGGAAGAAGGAAAAGGGGAAAACGTGGGTCGTTTTTTTTTTCTTTTGGTTTTGCAGAACATAATTAAGTTTTGCAAAAGAAATTAGAAAAATAAAAAACATCAACGTTAGCTGCATTTTGTCTCAGGAAGCCAATATATTTAGACAGCCTGATCTGTTAGAACCAGGGTAAGTTGAGAGCGAGAGGGAGTCGGATCTAATTCTATGTTATAAGGCACGTTTAAGGATTTGGTATACAAAAAAGTGCAGAGGAATCACTAGTAGGTTAAGTTTGGTTTGATTTGGTTTGGTTTGATTTGGTTTGGTTTGATTTGATTTGGCTTGATTTGGTTTGATTTGGTTTGGTTTGATTTGGTTTGATTTGGTTTGATTTAATTTGGTTTGGTTTGGTTTGATTTGGTTTGTTTGATTTGGTTTGGTTTGATTTGGTTTAGTTTGGTTTGATTTGGTTTGGTTTGATTTGGTTTGATTTGGTTTGATTTGGTTTGGTTTGATTTGGTTTGATTTGGTTTGGTTTGATTTTGTTTGGTTTGATTTGGTTGGTTTGATTTTGTTTGGTTTGATTTGATTTGATTTGGTTTGATTTGGTTTGATTTGGTTTGGTTTGATTTGGTTTGATTTGATTTGGTTTGGTTGTTTTACAGCATACCAACCCTCAGAGGAATCACTGGTAGATTGAGAGTGAATAACCAGTTTGCACATATTAAGACAATGGAGATGGATGAGGGTGCAGATGTGGGGAAAATATATTTGGCTGGCAAGGCTATTGAGGTTGTTCAGAAGTTTTGTTAACTTAGTGGAAACATTGGTGCACAGAGTGAAGCAGTTGCTTGTGTGATTGCAAGAGTTAAGAGTGGATGGAGTAAGTTCAGAAAAAAACTTATGTCATTACTAACTAGCATAGCATTTCCACTGTCAATCAAGTTAAAAGTTTATCAAGCATGTGTGTGCAGTGTGATGATGTATGAAAGTAAAACCTAGCTAGTGAAGGTTGAGGAGATTCGTTGCATGGAAAGAAATATGAAAATGATGTGATGCAGGAGATGACGTGATGCAGGTGCAATGTGAGTCTTAAAGGTATACTTAGTTCTGATGACCTCAGAGGAAAATAAAATCTGGACAGCATAGAGAGATTTGTGCAAAACAGGAGACTTTGATGGTATGGTCACATTGAAAGAATAGATGAGTATTCTTAAGTTATTAGATGTAGAACAATTAAGGAAGCAGGTACAGTTTACAGGAAACGGCCAAGGAAAACATGGAAGAAAGTGATAAAAATTAACTCAAGAGAAAGAGGGATAAATAAATGGAAAGAGGGATAAATAAATACTAACTAATCATGAGAAAACAAAAAAATATTCTGGTGAGTCTATGTCTGAAGAGTAAAATTTAAAAATATTGTATTTCCTGTGAAACAAATGGTACTTACGTAATTGTCATGTCGCAAAGAGTAACATATCCAACAATTATGAAAAGCAATAAGGTGGAAAAATAATCATTAATGTAAAACAGGTTTCGATAAAGGTTAGAAAAGGAAGAAATATGTCCAACATTTTGAATTGCATTTGCGCCACGTTGCATCATGTGACGTAAGCAACAGAGGTTAATTATCTCCCCTGTCAACCCTTCTCTTGTTAAGTTAGCGAATTTGAGCAAAATTGCTCGGTGTCACAAATTTCGTTTTTGATTAATAATTCTGTACCACCATACAGTTTTACTCAGCATTCAGATTAAGGATTTTTTTCCTTTTTAACCTACTGCCCAGTACTTGGGTTTAGTGCTGGCGTGAAAGTTCAGTTAAAACCCAAAGAAAGAATAATTTGCACTGATGGATAAGCGCAGAAAATTAAATTGAGACAACACCTTTCCAAGAAAAAAAACAAAAAAAACAAGAAAAACAAGAACAATGAGGAACTAGTGTTGGTGTGACTACAAGAGTTAGAAGTGGACAGATAAAGTTCAGGGAACTTCTAATATTACTAACCAACTGAACGTTATCACTGTCGACCAAGGGAAGAGTCTATTAGAAACATGATCAGTGAGGGTTGGAGACGTGTGCTGCATGACGAGAAAGAATATGAGAATGATACAATTGCTGTGTAATCTATATATATAAAAGGCAAAATGTGTGTTAGTGTGTGTGTGTGTGCATATTTTGTGTATGTCCGGCAAAGGCTTTTGGGGGGGCGGCGCTCGGAGGGGGTCACTGTTTCTAAGAATCTTTTATAGGCTAGCTAGATTATAATATCTCCGATTTACGAAAGGGAGTGGTGTGTATCTTTTATTTGAGCGACTTTTAAATGCTATTTTCGCAGTATTTCTTAGTCTCCACATGTTTGTTTGGCTTTTCCGTATATGAGCGAAACTGAATCTGAACAAAGGCGTGTTCCTAGCATTCATGCTGAGAGACCCAGAAAAGCAATCAGCTTTGATCAATACGGGGGAAACCCCTTATATCAGACAATTGCTATTCATTTGGATATTCACTTTTTGATGGGGAACTGGTTTTCCCCAACATCTTGGGAAAACTGGCTTGCAAAGTTAAGTGCGTCATTTCATTCCTCTATGGTTTGATGTTTGTCCTCATTAAATTTATGCGCGTCTCACTTAACTTTTTTATCGTCTAACTTTTTAATCGTTTTATTTCAACCATTCTCAGCTCTCTGCCCATTAGCGCCATGGTAAGTTATCGGACTACTGACCTCTCGGGTTTGAGCCCACCTATCTACCAGAACATTTTTTTTTCGTTTCTTTTACACCTACAAACACCTGGGCAATGCAAGGTACCCCTGCTAGTCCATTATATAAAGGCAAAATGTGCGCGAGCGTTTGTGTATGTCCACAAAAGGACTTTTGGATGAAAGAGAAGTTTTCTTATATTTCTTAGATCATAATCAAATTCGTAAACAAACACGGTTTCTTTCCTTTTTTTTTTTTCGAGTTATAAAATATTCTCACTATGCCGTCGTTTTAGGTGTTTGTCTTTTTCCTATAAATAAAGCGAAACTAATCGAATGCAACTGCCTGGCCTTCATATCTGTTCTGGATTGGTCCTTGGTCAATGTAGGGGAAACCCTTCATACTGAGGCAATTACTATTTATTTGGATACTGCCAGAGTGCCCCCTTTTTTGTAGAACTGGTTTTCACCCACATTAAAAACCACTTTGTGTCTAATTTGCTTTTGTGGGAAAGCAAATAAACGACAGAAAGCAGGAAGCTAACCTGGCCCCCGGCCAGTTTAAAAGATACGTGGCGACTTCTACCATTCTTAACTTAATTACCAACTCATTGAATCCACTATCCTCTTTGGCCTAATGGTTAGCGAGGAAGACTAAGTACCCTACATTTTTGAGTTCGATCCCACCTCCCTTCCTATCTTTTTTTTTTATTTTTGTATTTCGTCCTTGTGCCAATAACCTCCACCCAGACAAAAGTTGATTACCAACTCATTGAATTTTTTTCACATTCTTTTCCTCCTTTGCGGTACGGGTTTGAACCTACCTGCCTAGTACCACAATTTTTTTTTTTTTTTGCTCAACACACATCTCCAAACACGCTGGCAACGCCGGGCACCTCTTAAAGCAAGAGGGTCCTGGATATGACCTTAAACTATATCCGATGGTGAGGAGCCAGCTTGCAGGCTTTTGGGGAGTGTGAAGACACCTTTTAATTGCCATTGCTCCCAGGTCCACTCTGACCCGGAGTGATAGCACCTCTTAGTGTCCCAACTATGGGTTAAATAGAAACTGACTTGAAAAAAAAAACAAAAAAAAACAAATATATTCTATTAAAACTTTTTCTTCAAAATCACTGGATTCAGCATTAAATTACCCAAAAAGGGTTGATATGTCGCAAAACAAAAACAACTAAAACAAGAGTGTACAACCAGGTCTGCCACACCAGTTAATGTGGCCCTAAGAGAGTATTTATGTCATTCATAATTTCGATTTTTATTTTTGTAATGTCGTACAAAAACTATGAGAGTAGAAGGCATCCAATTTTAGAACAACATGCCAGGAAAATCATTTATACTTTTTTTCGAATCACATATTGTTGTGAACAATTGTTTTTTTTTTTTTTTCAAAAATAAACTTAACAAAAAATTCACTACCGAAGTCATCTCCCAGATGAAAATGTATCAAGTCAGCTTAGAATGGTCACAAAACAGACATTGACAAATCATGTAAAACTGCAAATTACCAAGTTTCTCATAAAAAAAAATTAATAAAACGCTTGAATATTATGTTTTTATTTCTAATTTTAATCACAATATTACTGAACGTATGCAATTACAAAACCATAGTTCTCATACAATGATGAGCCTGGCTAGCACCACATGGATGACCATTTAGGAATACTAGGTGCTGTATGCCGCCGGGGATGTAGAAATTTCCAGGTTGGTATTGGGAGGCGCGTTTAATCCACTGGGAGAGATACACCCTCAGTCTTTGTTAAGACATGTTTCTAGGAAAAGTAATACTCTGTTGTAAAAACCAGAGGTCTACTGTCTGCTCTGTCTTGTAGCCGCCATTGCACCGACTGATATTAGCAGTTGTATCAAAAAATGTGATTGGTTGTACACAGAGCCTTCACCACTATAAAAAAGCTTCTTGCATGGATTTCTAAACAACGTAGTTGTGGTGGCGAATCTCGTACATCGAAATCGATGGGAATAGCATCATAGTTCTTATAAGTCTACATAGAAGTTCATTTTCTCACGGTAACTGGTCCTCATTGTTGTTACAAAGTTCAAATGTGGCCCAATATTAGAAAATGTTGCCCGCCCCTGTCTTAAAGAAAGGTTTCAATCTGATGACCTCAAATTAAGATTAAATCTGGACAGAAAAGGGTAATGCATGCTGGAGACTTCATTGGTTTGGTCACATTAAAGGAATGTATGAGAATGCTTGGGTGAGTAGATGTAGAACAGTTGAGATAACATTCAGTTGGCAGGGGAAGGTTAAGGAAAACATAAGGATGGATTTGAGAGAAAGAGGGATAAACAAAGACCTGGCCAGAGATAGGTTAGTTTAGAAGTCAATGTCTAAAAGCTGGGAGGTAGCTGCAGCATGTAAAACAAATGCTAAACCAATGATGATGATGATGATGATGATGACACTTCAATGAAACCACTTATGTATTATAGCTGGAAGGGAAGACATGATCTTTTTTTTTTTTTTTTGTTTTTTTTGTTTCTATTACAAGAAAATTTTTTTATTAAAATCGCAGCGATTGGTCTGATCGTGATTCCAGATTGGTAGCAGAAAGATCACAAGAATTGATAGAACCCGATAATGTTTTGCTTCAATATCTGTTTTCTTTTTTTTTTTTTCTTCTCTTCAACAACAAATTGTGTGTATTTTGCAAAATGCAGACATGCGCACACAGACGCACATGAATTCACACACACACACATGAATTCACACACACACGCGCACGAGCGATCATACACACACTGTTGTTACAGCTGGGTAGGAGTTGTTAAGAGTACTGTTCCCTGCCTTGACTGGGTACAAAAACGTCTTCAAAATCTAGTGGGCGAGGACCTTTACACCTCAAAGAAGAGACGTTGCAAGTCTATAGTTACTCTATCGATACTTTTATAGTAAGTGTTCAACTGAGCTCTAATCTATGTCCTGTCCCTGTAAAACATCCTCAACAAATACTCGTCTAACTACAACAACTGTCAATAATTTATTCATTTATTTATTGCGGACTATTATCCTTATCTTTTTTAATTGTTTTCTCACGATGTTTCGGCCAACTATTCCTCTGACCTCAAGTCCTTACCACAACGAGATAGGTACTCTGAATCTCCTAACTGCATGCTCAACAATTACTGCCTTCCATAGTTGTGTTGTCTCCCCACGTTTATAGTCCAATAATAGTCCGCAATAGATAAATGAATAAATAATAAAAATTACTTATCCTAATAAAAAATTTCAATTAATTAAATAATATACTATTCGGTACGGACCCAACCTTATTAAAGTTTGTGCCTATTTCCATTATATGGAGGCCAGGCGCGAACGCAGACACCACAATTTTATTATACCATCCCTATTTAAGTTAAAACATACTTATTAAAGTATTATTATGTACACCTATATCAGAAACACTTGTAAACGTTTTTTTTTATTTTTAAATTTTTTATTTCCATACTTTATGGACCAGGCGCTTACCCAGACCCCACAATTTTAACGAACCACAGTTCTACCAGACCAAATATACCCATTCCTGAGTCTCGATACATCTTCTACCATTATATGTGATCAGTTTTCTATAATAGTCAACCATATAGAAGCCTATTCTTGACTAGACACACACAGATGTTCAGCTTATATATATATATTATTATAGAAAACTGATCACATATAATGGTAGAAGATGTATATATATACTTAGTAATATTTTTGAAAAAAAAAAAAAAAAAGGATTCCAGCCGAGTGCTCTATTATGAGGAAAATTTCCGAAAATAAGTATATTATTTATATAATTTTTTTTTTAATTAAAATTTTTTTACTTTTACACGAGGGCAAAGTTAGACATGAGGTCGGTTTTTAATGTTGGAGGGGGAACCAGCTCGTCAAAAAGGGGCACTTTAGTCAGTAACAAGAATAAAAAAATGTATCAGTCATGAAGGATTTCTTCTCCACTAACCGAGACCAAAAAAGCGTTATGCAGCATCTGAAGAACAGATACTACCCTTTAATCTTGGCCCAAAGGCCAATTTTCAGAAAGCTTAAATGAGAGATATAACATATGAGAAATATTTGAAAAATAAAAAAATATATATATCTAAGTCTTTATTGTTTTTATCCCCATCATATTAACCTGTATAATAAGTTTTTTTCCAATTCTAATCCGAAAAAAATTTTTTTTATTTCTAATCTGAATGTTTTCAAAGTTGATGTTGTCTTTTTACCTTTACTGTTGTATAATGCCGGCTTTTTCTATTTTTCTGACGAGAAGCATTTAGCTTCAAAATGCTACGGCCTTTTCTATTTTTCTGACGAGAAGCATTTAGCTTCAAAATGCCATGGCTTAAAGAGGTTGCTCCCGTATTCCTCTTTTTTGGTGGCTAAGTTCGAATCTCATGACAGGCAGAAATTGTCACCCTTACACTGATGATTGCGCAAGCATGGAACACTAGGTATAAAAAATAATTATTATTTAATCATACACATACACAGACACATACACACACCTTTTCCTGATCTACATTAATGATCTTCCAAATCACATCCTTACATCATTCGTAGACATCTAAGGTAGCACATCTAAGACAATAAACGACCAGGTTCTCTCTGATTCTCTCTCCTCTGATCTTGAGCACGTGGTACAATGGGGAAAAGAGTGGCTGATTACTTTTAATGCATCTAAAACCAAGCTTGTATCTCTACATCATCAACGTTCTGACCCCTATCTGGCATCAATTGAAATGAATGGCTCTCGTCTTCAGGAGGCCTCAAGTTTTAACAAGCTTCTGGGCTTGACCATTACTCCTGATCTTAAATGGGACACGTACATCAAATCTGTTGCCAAGGTTGCTGGAAAATTGGTGAGAGCCTTCTATTGATCTAGTAGATATCTCACTGCTGATGCAGTTCTCTATCTAGAGCCAGGTACGGATGGAGTACTGTTGCCACAATGCCACATCTGGGCAGGAGCTGTTAGAAAGGACTTGTCCTGCCGTGATACAGTTCAAAATAGACTTCGTAGCCTCGTAGGAGATGTCCTTTTCTCTTCCCTGCAACCTCTATCTCACAGAAGAGATGTTATGAGTTTGTCTCTGCTTTATCGTTATTTTCATGGAAAGTGCTCGACTGAGCTTCAATCTATGACCCTCCTCACCAAACTTTCACAAGAAACACTCGTCTAGCGGAAAACACTTTAATGATTCCCCCACTCTTTATCTGTGCCTAAACCTAAACATAGATTCCATGAACAAAACTTCTTTAGAACTGCACGCTTGTGTAATTGTCTTCCGTTTTCTTGCTTTCCAGCTGACTACAATATAGTTGTCTTCAAGTCCAACATAAACAAGTTCTTGATGAGCCGTTCCACTTAAGTTAACAAATTTACCAAATTTCCATTACTAACGATTACTATATTATCCAATTGACTACTGTATACTCTTAAGCCTTATCCTCGAGTGGTCTCTGGGCCTTGATATGTGGTTATGCCTATGTAATATATATATATATATATATATATATATATATTGGACGCTGTCAAAACTAAACATTGTTAAATTCATTACCCACACAGCAGCAGCCGTATAGCGTAATGGTGAGAAGTCTTTACTGTCATTTGTGTGGTCAGGTTTCGATCCTGGCTTGAGGCAATTGCCTGTCTAGCCGCATTGATGAGCTGTGAAACAGCGAAACAGTACTGTATGTGGATGACTATATCTATATATCTATAAAAGTGAACGTGGCTGTGTATATGTGTGTGTGTGTGTGTGTCTGTGTACATTTCCCTACACAATAACTCTGTCAATTTTTAGTCTACAGACTCGAAATTTGATATACAGGGTACTGAGATCAATGTGATCGGTTTTTGGCCAGAAATTTGGCGATTAGGGGGGGTCAAAGTTCAACGATTTGACCTTTGAGAATTCTATCAAACTCCTCCGACAATTTTGGGTCTACGCACTTGAAATTTTAGATATAGGTTCCTTGGACATGGATCTAACTTAATAACTTGATTTCAGCCCAAAACAATAAATTTTAAGTGGTCATAATAGGGGTCAAAGTTAAAAAAAAATTGACCTCTGCGGTCTCTTCCAAATTACTCAGACAATTTCTGGTCTAAATATTTTAAATTTTACATAAAGGGTATTCAGAAATAGGGCAAGCTTTTTCATCAGTTTGGGTCGAAAATTTTTAGTTACCAATATATAAATGTATGTATGTCTGTTTTTATGTCTGCCTTTAACTTTCAATAGAGGCGACGGATTTTACCAAGATCAGTATCGTTTTAAAGTTCAACTTTTCATATGACAAATATCGAAAAATTGGCTAAAAACATTAATATTTTCCCCTTCAACTAGACACTTTTCTACCGGGGGGGGGGTCACTTTTTTCGCCGAATTTTTTAAAGTTATCCTTTCCTTTAGATTGTCTAGCCTTAATTTAAAAAAAAAATGTCGCTTCCGGTTTGGCAGTGATCGTAACAGCATAAACGTTAGGTTTTACCCCGTTCTTTTCTTCCTTTGCGGTACGGGTTCGAGCCTGCCTTCCTACTACAACTTTTTTTCTTTTTTGCTCAACATACACATCCAAACACCCGGGCAACGCCGGGCTGAAATGCTAGTATATATATATATATATATATATATATATATATATATATATATATATATATATATAGAGAGAGAGAGAGAGAGAGAGGTGAACAATCCGAGGTATATAGGATTGTTATATAGAAAGGGCTGTGGCTAGATCAATAAAGAAAGTGATAGATATAAATCGAGTCTGATGTATTCCCAATTGATCGATCATAATCGAACGAATTATTAATAAAGAAGAAAAAGAAATATTTATTATATTTTTCCTAAATTGTTTTTTTTTAAATCACATTACAATAAGACATTATCATGCATCAATCTTAAACGGTAAAAAAATATATATGTATATTATTTCATAATCTAATTAGCTTGCCAATTTTCGTTCAAATGACCTCATGTGCAGAAAAAGATCAACATTTCACGTTTTACTAGCTGCACGTATCCCGGCGTTGCTTTTAGTATATTAAAAATTTCTTATTTTTAATAAGGAAGCCACAAGCGACTCGAGCACAATCATAGCTTATGAATCAGATTATTTAGTGCTTGTCCAGAATAGTTAATAATGGAAAAAAGCAACAACAACAAAAATAAACAAACAAAAAAAACGGTTGAAAAATTAAATACACAACAAATAAATGTTGCTAAACGCAAGCTAAGCTACTGTTCCAGCTGCTTGGATTTATTTTATTGCATATCAACTTTTGTTTTAGGTGTTTTATTACTTTAAAATACAGCTACAGTAGAACCCCAGTACAGGGCATTAATCCATTCTGGGATTGATGAAATCGCCGTATGGCAGGGCCTAAGCAAAATTTTATACAGTACATATTAAAAATTATAACAAAATACAGTACAGTATATAATGCATGTGTATATAATCAAATATAAAAATAAAATATAAATAAATATGAATAACACTATGCCGTAACATTGTATTCCAAACTTGTAACCTGAAAAAAAAACCTATCCCGGGGTTCTAGTGTTGTGTAAATGTAATGTGACTGTTAGTTTTTAACTGTGTCATTTCAAACCTCTCAGACCCACACACTGTCTGGCACCGTCGTAAACGAACAAACAAATAAAACAAGAAAGAAATAAAAATCCAACTCGGCACTTTTTTTTAAGTGCAAATGAAATGCATTCGTGGTTCTTCCAAAACAATGCATTTCATTATCTTTCCAACATCTTTTCTCACACACACACACACCTATGATTTTTAAAAGTCTTTTTCCTTACCACCTCGCCAGCATTTTCTTGCCCTCGTATTTACATATCCATCTTCCTTGGAACACAACTTGCTTCTCCTCTCCACCTAATTTGCATATGTGCTTTAATGGCTGCTGCTTATATTTTCGCTAGCCAGCTATCCTTTGGCTGCTGCCCATTGCCTTAAATACGCCCATACGTACTCTGTTGCATAAAGCCAGTTCCATTAGAATGAAAAACAAAATAGTACCATAGTCGGGCCCTGATTTTCGCTCAAAAATCAAACAAAATATTGGCAGAGTATTACTTTTTTACATGATTGAATGCGTTTCTATAAGTATCTTATAATGCTTCAAGTTCTTTATATCTTCAAATATTTATTCATGGTGGTTGGTTTGGCGGTTTTGTTTTATGGCAGATCAACACAAAAGTGTTGATTGACTTATGTATACCCATTAGCCCTTATCCTCGAGTGGCCTCCGGGCCTTAATAAGTGGTGATTCCTGTGTAAAAGGTTATTTAATGCCAAATCCAGTAATTTTGGAAAAAAAAGTTTTATACTTCAAGTTCTTTATATCTTCAAATATTTATTCATGGTACTTGGTTTGGTTGTTTTGTAGAGGAAAATTGCCGTTTCTGTTTTTAGTTTTACAGAACATGATTGAGTTTTACAAAAAGAAAGGAAAAATAAACAATACTATCTAGGTTTGGTGAATTTTAGATGAGGAGGCCAGTATCTTCAGACAGCCTGTTTTGGTAGCACCATGATACATTTTTTTTTTATTTAAAAAATAATTGATCAATAGTAAAAACAAAATAATAATTCAATCTGTGAAGGCACAGAGCAACTTAGTCACAGGGGCTACTATTTGGGACTATATTTGCAGGGATAAGGGAGTCGTGCAGCGAGAGGTGTGTTTACATTACATTTGAATTTCTGCATGTCTGTAGAGTAAAGGGAAGCAGGTTTCCATTCAGCCAGTCCATCTTCATAGCGTCAAACTTGAATTTGCTCTGATTGGCTAAATTGGTAAAATCACTTGTGCATATTAATTAAGTAAATTTCCATCATAAGTTTAACACGCAGGCAAATTCTGAAACCTTGATTCATATTTGCCCTGCCAAAAACTAAAGTTTAGACAAAGAACTCGTGCACACTACTCTACGCCATACAATGTTTTCCTTCACAAAACAATATTATTATCAAATATTATTATTATTAATTCCTAATTAGCCCAGCTGAAGTTATTTTCCCTTCTTTTGGTTTGCGTAACCAACCAAACAAATTGAATCAGCAAGATAACCGGAGGTTTTCGGGATTGTTCATATCATAACAAAGCTATAATTCAGTTCTAATTTAACAGTTACTGATGTAATTTTCGACTATCACAGGCGGTTGAACCAGCCACTATATGAATATGTCAATTACAAATATTTGGCAGTTCTGGAAGTAGACATCATTATAGTAACAAAAATGCAAGAGAAAATTGGAAAGGAATACCTCAGAAGAGCAAAAGCACTCTTGGAAACTAAATTATATAGTACTAAGTTGATAAAAGGTATAAACAGATGGACAGTGTCGCTAGTAAGATATTCTGCACAGTTTAGGCTAAACAAAAGAAGAACTGAAGAATTGAAACCAGAAAAGTTATGACTAGACACAATGCATTACACCCAAAGGATGATACTGATCTATGTGAAGAGAAAAGACTGCATAAGAGAACTAGTTATGATGGAAGGTTGTGTGAATGACGCTAAAAAGAATTAGAAAAAATACATAACACAGAAACGATAATCACTGCAACAAGAGACACTGAAAATATGAACAAGCTGGAGAAGAAAGAGACAAGTGATAAGACGAGAACAACTACAAGGACGTTTAGTAAGGATGACAAAAGATGAGACTAACAAACATACTTGGACATGGCTACGAAAAGAACACCTAAACAAAGAAACTGAATCCCTAATAACAGCCGCACAAGATAACGCAATTATAAACCAACCATAGCAATGCAAAAATCGACAAGTCACAAGAAAACAGCAAATGCAGATTTTGTGGACAAAGAGACGAAACGATAAACTACATACTAAATGAATACAGTAAACTAGTTCAAGAAGAATATAAGAATAGACAGGATCAAATGGGGAAGGCAGTACATTGGGAATTATGCAGACATCTATATTTTGAATACCAGACAAATGGTACACGAACAAAACGGCAGCAGTACTTGAAAACGGAAATTACAAAATCCTCTGGGACACCGATCTACAAACAAATAAACCTCTCAAAGCAAGAAGAAGAAGACTGTATGCCATAATAGATAACAGAAAGGAAAAGTCCTACCAAATCGTAGATTTAGCCGTTCCAGCAGTCCACAGGGTGAATATCAAAGAGAAGGAGAAGTGACGCAAATACACGGAACTAGTCAGAGAGCTGAAAGAAATTTGGAAGATGAAGAAAATCAAGATAACACGAGTAATAGTAGGATGACTGGGAACGATCTAAAAAAAAAAACAAAAATTTTTTTTAAAATGGAAGGGATTGGAATAATGGGAACGGTTGCAGAGATACAATGAATGCCAATAACTAAAACCGCTGAAATATTAAGGAATATTATTATAATATAATATATATTATGATAATATATTGAATGCAGAGACTAATACACACAATGACCGATCATATAGAAATTGCAACAGATGGGAAATAAAAAGATAATAGAACATCACATGGATTAAAAAAAAACTGAAACTGAATAATTGCAAAGTACCCCCATCCCAAATGTAGCGTCCGCACCAACCGGCACTACACTCCTATTTGGTGCAATACTGATTGATGCCAACACTACTTTTTTGTAGCATGTTTTTGGAATATAACCCTAACACCCCCTCTCTGTCCGAGGGCCGGGCCGCATCCGTCGCTATCCTGGTTCATGGGAGCATACTTGTGATGTACTTCTGGCCGTGTTCGTCGCTCCCAGTTCACAGGACCATAGATGCAACCCAACAGGGCTACATTCTTACTTGTCTAGTGGTGGACCCCTCAAGGGTGACCAGACTCTCATTGGTCACTGGAAAATATCCTTCTGCTGCTCAGGGCACGCGAAATGTGCATGACCCTAAGTCCGTGTGGCAATATTGTCGATTTCGGCAGTCATTCTGGCTTCGTGCTGGATCCATTCTATCTCTTCATCATCTGGCGTCAGGGCATACTTGAAATAAACTGCATCTTCATTCAGGCTGGCACTCGAGACAGAAGGAAAAACTCTGGGACATTTTTATATAACGAAACAAAATAATTATTCATAAATCGTTTTACACTTGTTTATAGTCGAGTTCTTTGATCCAAGCTTCATGATGCAGGTTAAGTTCCTCTAATTAATTTCCCAACTAAGAATAAGAGCTTTTCAACTTAGCTCTTATGGATGTTTGGCCCCCCCCCCAGGCGGGGTGAGAGCGATGTGGACGCCTTGAATGCCAGTCAGTAAAAAAGGGTCCTAACTCTAAAAAGCCAATCGTTTTTATCAAATCAGAAATTCCTCCTTCCACTCTTTTGGAGTTATTCTTTCTTTTTCTTTTAGAGCTTATCTCTACCAGAACTCAATTCCCACATGCACTGAGTTTTTTTTTACTTATTACCAATTAGGCATGATTAGTCACCCAGGTCGAACAATGCCTGGCGGTGACCCCTACTTTTTGACCCCCCCATTATTCATCTCGCTCAACAGAGATTTTAAAAACAACCTTTCCGTGGTTGATAGATATATAACAGCAAATGAGATAAAACAAATTATTATTTGTTTTCTCTTTTTCTGACAAAATCCCATAGACATTTGTTTTGTCCCAATCAGACATTAACACCCCCCTCTTCTGCCCTCTCTTCCTCTATTTGAAAAACAAGACCATCTCTTTGACATGTAGATAATTCCAAATCTGTCTCCCTTCTTCTCTTCCTCTATTTGAAAAGCAAGATCATCTGGTGTCGCCAGGGATCTCGTCATAGGAGGAGTAACTTACAATTATCTGGTGTCAGTTTTTTTCAATCCATGTGATGTTCCTTTATCTTTTAGTTTCACCTTTGGGTCATGGAGGATGGAAAAGACCAAGGACAGACAGCACTACCCAGACCTCTACTGGATGGATGCGAAGAGGACTGGAACCTTGGGGAGGACTTATTGCCACCCAAATTCCAGTGAAGACGATTGGTCGGTGCCAAGGAGAAATCAATGATAAATGGCTGTTTCGATAATGCGAATTCATTTGCAAAGGCTATCGAAAGAGTTGGAGAATACTGGGGAGACTTGTTGTCACCCAGATTTCAAGGAACACCACGGATTTTTGTCAGAGAGTGAAAACCCCTAGCGAGTACAAATACAATTATTCAATTTAGTAAAGTTCTATCAAGAAATGAAGAGAATGCGATTTTTAAGATTATACATATGACCTTTGACCCCTACACTGATGAGTGCTTCAGCTGATAAATCCAAAGGTCAATTGGTATGCATTCATATGATCATGCTTATAATTGGCAACCCATTTCACAAGTGAATTAATTAGTAGACAGATTAATTCACTAATCGATCGATCAATTATTATGAGAATAGATCAATACTTAGTTAGATAAGTATAAAAAATAATCAATAATCCGGAGAACTTCATTGATTTTGTCGAAGATAGTCCTTTTATTTACTCAATTTGATTTAGTTTAGTACAAGGTCACAAAAAAATGCAGCAATCAATCGGTGCTTAAAAGTTGCCCTAAACTAAACAGCAAGTGAAATAATTTAATAAATGGCATAACATATCTATATATTGAGAAAATACAGTCGATTTTCTCCTGCATCTACAATTGCAATAGAAAAACAAAACTTTCACACTAAACATAAACAGAGTTTCATAAAGCGTGTTAAAAATAATTACATTTAATCCGAATAAACTGCTTCTCCCTATTACGTATTTCAACAAAAAGGGTAACAAATAGCCATATGAAACTCATTTATAAATAAATATTAACAATATATAATTTATAAATAAATACAAAGAATATATTATTTATAAATACATATAAATATATAATTTATAAATAAATATAAATAATATATAATTTATAAATAAATACAAAGAATATACTATTTATAAATACATATAAATATATAATTTATAAATACATATAAACAATATATAATTTATAAATAAATACAAAGAATATACTATTTATAAATACATATAAATATATAATTTATAAATAAATATGAATAATACATAATTTATAAATAAGCATAAATAATGTATTATTTATAAGAAATATATAATATATAATTCATAAATAAGTATATATTACATATTATTGATAAAATATGAATAATATATTATTTATAAATAAAAATAAATACTATATAATTTATAAATAATATAATACGTATTATTCATGAATAAACATAAATAATATATATTCTACAAATAAATATGAATAATATATTATTTATAAATAAATTAATTTAATACATTGTTTATAAATAAATATGAATAATATACCATTAATAAATAAATATGAATAATATATAATTTATAAATAAATAGCTACTCAAATAATCGTAGTAAATAATATGATATGACTTATTTACAAACTTTGGTCAAAGGTCACGTCAGAAAATAATCTGATGTTGCTATAACACACGCATAATATATATATATATATGTATGTATATATATATGTATATATATATGTATATACATATATGTATATACATGTATATATATATATAGTTATATATATATATGTATATACATGTATATATATGTATATATATATGTATATATACATATATATATGTATATGTATATATATATATGTATATGAATATATACATATATGTATATGAATATATACATATATGTATATGAATATATACATATATGTATATGAATATATATATATATATATATATATATATATATATATATATATATATATATATAGTGATGATCATATTTATTGGCACGGTAAAATAAAAGTTAAATTTTGTCTAATAAATTCTAAAAAAGGGATTAAATTAAAGAAAATAACAAAGTATATTATGTATTTTTAACTGGCCTTTCCGATGCAGCAATCGGATTTTAGAAAAAATAAATAACAAAGGAACAACAAACATAATTGCAAAAAACCCTTGTTCAAAATTATTGGCACGATTTATTTAATAATCAATTGTATAGCCTTTGGCCTTGATTACCTTCCTCAGTCGCTTTTCATAGTTTACAACCAAGTTGTTGCACTCTTCAGTAGTAATTTTAGCCCACTCTTCCTGACAATAATCCTCCAATTGAATAAGATTCTTAGGCTTCCTTTGCATTACCCTCAATTTTAATGTTCTCCATAAATTTTCAATTGGATTAAGGTCTGGGCTTTGTGATGGCCACTCCAAAACATTAATATGATTGTCCTCAAGCCATTTCTTAGTCAGTTTAGCCGAATGCTTTGGGTCATTATCTTGCATGAACCACCAACGACGACCAAGTGAGAGCTCTTTAGCAGAGTCTTTCAGGTTTTCATCCAATATTTTAACATAATCTTCCTTTTTTATGCTACCTGTGACCTTAACAAGTCGCCCTGGTCCAGAGGCAGCAAAGGATCCCCAAAACATCAAACTGCCTCCACCGTGCTTCACTGTGGGTATGGTGTTCTTAGGCAGGAGAGCTTCGCCAGATTTTCTGTAAATATAAGACACTTTATTATGGCCAAATAACTCTATTTTCGTTTCGTCAGTCCATAGAACACGTTTCCAGAATGCAACATCTTTATCAATATGACGTTTTGCAAAGGCTAGCCTTGCTTTCAGGTGCATAGGCTTCAATAAGGGAGTCTTTCTCGGATGACATGCTTTTAAACCAGCTCTCTTCAAAACTCTACCAACTGTATGTCGAGATACATTCACTCCAGAGGTGCTCTGTTCATCAACAATCTCCCCAACAGAGATCCTTGGGTTTTGTTTTACTTGTCGAACAATTTTCCGTTCATCTCTTGGGGAAAGAATCCTTTTTCTCCCTCTACCCTCTAAACTCATAACGTGGCCTTGCGATTTGAACTTGTTTATTATGGCTCTAACAGTGGATTTGGGAAGGTTTAGCTTCTTTGAAATCTTATCATAGCCCTCCCCATTGGTATGGCATGCTACAACAAGCTTCCTGACGTCTTCGCTGTGTTCCTTAGTTTTAACCATGGCGATTGAAAATTATAATTTAGTCACTTATAATAGTTTAAATAAATCGCTATCTAAAAATTATCTGAAAAAAATTATTCACTGAATTAGCGTTAAACAAGCATAATATGGCTATAAAAAAGTTCAGAAAGCACGTAAACCGGAAATTGATTGATATTATACTGATACTAAAAGAAAAACAAAGCCGTGCCAATAATTTTGAACAAGGGTTTTTTGCAATTATGTTTGTTGTTCCTTTGTTATTTATTTTTTCTAAAATCCGATTGCTGCATCGGAAAGGCCAGTTAAAAATACATAATATACTTTGTTATTTTCTTTAATTTAATCCCTTTTTTAGAATTTATTAGACAAAATTTAACTTTTATTTTACCGTGCCAATAAATATGATCATCACTGTATATATATGAATAGTTTGAATGCGTTACGCGATAAATCCACTTAGTTTAAAGTACGAGTCAAAACAATAAATATATTAACTCTAGTCTTTGACTAAAAGTTTATGCTTTAAAGCAAAGAGGAATTAAGCCGGGCTCCTATTATGAAAGTGGAGTGTAGTTGCGTATTGAAATCCAACACTTTTGGTAGTGATACTTTCGTACTTTTGAGAATGGTATTTATCGCATTTGGCAATCAGGCTCTCTCTCTCTCTCTATATATATATATATATATTTATGTTTCATTTACAGAAAGTTTAGATAAGTCAGCGGTACCGTCGGTTTCAAAGCTGATAATAGGGACCTTTTTAGATACTCACATCAAGCTATTTTTCCTCTCTTAACTCTCAACTGGCAGAAACCTGCTCCGCAGGATATGCGCTTGATATGAGTATCTAAAACGGACCCTATTATCGGGTTTGAAACCGACTGTACCGATATACTTATTTTTAGTTTCTGTAAATAAAATGTAAATAATACGCTCTTATTTTCGGATTTTCCTTATATTAAAGCACTCTGCTGGAATCCTTTTTTTTTCCAAAAAATATAACCAATTATATATATATATATATATATATATATATATATATATATATATGTATGTATGAATAAAAAATCAATACGAAAAATATATAAATGTTTATATCTTTTCTGTATTTATTTCCTGTGTGTTGACGTGTAGGAATACAAAAAGTCTTTTGAAAAAAAAACAAAAAAAAACAAGAATGTTTCCTTCAAAAACACATATTTTCGACCAATCCTTCGATTTTCCTCAGTGTGAATAATATATATATATATATATATATATATATATATATATATATATATATATATATATAAACAATGATCGGATGTGTGTGTAAATATTTAACCGATAAACTCTTAAACTACTGGTTACATAGCACTAAAATTAACAGAAAATAGTAATTATACACCAAGTATTATTTATAACGAGCAAAATCTTTGCTTGGGTTGATAAATAAAGTTTTAAATGTTAACAACATCGATAAAGAACGAGGACGGAACGCTAAGTGCTTTGGTTTCGATTCTAGCTGATGGTATCAATCATTGTATTTTTTAAAACTTTTGTCGTCATGATTTTAAATACATTTAAACGTGTTTTACGACAAGCAGAATCAGAATATTAATTTGCAGGCTTGGAAAATAAAACAATTTTTTTTATTTTCTTACAATCTTTCAAGATCATTAATATCTTTTGACAATTCATTTTTCCGGAAATCCTTTACGAACAAAGACAGAATTCCATGAAAAAAAAATCATACTTTTCTCAAGTAAATCTTCCACGAAAAGGAACAATTCTAAGTACAGTTTTGATAGAAAAGCTTACTTGAGCTAATGTCAGGTTTCTAAGTTTCTTTTCTTCTTTGTTCATTTTTTAATACGTAAATATTGCTCGGGATTCTAAAATTGGAAATATTTATAGTCTATCCTAAGTTTAATAATGTTATTTTTCTTTAAATTAGATTATTACTCCTTTTCTCAATAAATGAAGAATACACCACACCAGAATAGACTTCATGGCCTGGTGGGAGATGTCCTTTTCTCTTCGCTGCAACCTCTATCTCACAGAAGAGATGTTGCGAGTTTGTCTCTGCATTATCGTTATTTTCATGGAAAGTGTTCGACTGAGCTTCAATCTATGGTCCCCTCTCGCCAAACTTTCACAAGAAACACTAGACTAGCTGAAAACATTATCAATAATTTTCCCCACTCTTTATCTGTGCCTAAACCTAAACATAGATTCCATGATCAAAGCTTCTTTTCTTAGAACTGCACGCCTGTGGAATTGTCTTCCGTTTTCCTGCTTTCCAGCTGTCTATAATATATGGTTGTCTTCAAGACCAACGTGAACAAGTTTCTGATGAGCCGTTCCACTTAAGTTAACAAATTTACCGAACTTCCATTACTATCGATTACTATATTGTCCTTTTGACTACTCTACACTCTTTAACCCTTATCCTTGAGTGGCATATCGGCCTTGAAAAGTGGTGACGCCTATGTAAAAAAAAAACAACAACAAAAAAAAAAACACCATAGATCTTCTCCACAAAAATATGAGACTAAACACCATAAATATTTAAAATTAACAACGAATTTTTTCTTGGTGCCTCGGAGTTTAGACTTCATGTATTGCATCTGACAAATAGATATTCGACTTTATCTGGCCAATGAATTAATTCTTTAATGTATAAAACAAGCAAACGTAATCCCTTAATTGCTGCTATATAGTGAAAATAAAAGCCGAATATATTATCAAATATTCAAACAAAATAAAGGATGATCCTTAATCCGTAGATTTTCAAAGATAACTTCTTTTCGCCAGGTGAAAAAAAAAAAATCAGCACAAAAATGGGTCACTGAATAGCAGAAGTTTGAAAAAATATATATATAAAAAATTCTTTATTAAAAGGCATTTTCAATAGAAGTTAGATTCAATGATCAATGAGATTATACCCCGTAAAGTCTAGAACGACAAAACTGTAATCTGAGGTGTTGAGAGTAAAGTTCAAAAAGTCAGTTAATAATAAATTGAGTGATTCCAAGATCACAATGAACCTATGAAATATCCAATATCAAAGAAGTGTGCAGGGAACGAACAAATGAATTTCTTATGTATAGTCATCTACACACAGTACTGTTCCGCTGTTTCACAGCTCATCAGTGCGGTTATACAGGCAACTACTTCAAGCCAGAATTGAAACCCAACCGTCTGTACGACAATCAAGGCTCCTAACCACGACGCTATCGGCGGATGCTGTGTGAGTCATGAGTTTAACGATATTTTGACATCGTCCGAACTACCTAAGCTCGATTTGTTTATACAAAGAGCATCGCTTTATACGCTAATGGTAATTCGTCTATCACTTCTCAATATGCTCAACTCTAGATGAGGAGCACAATAAATTTTTGTAAAGTATATAATTTAGTCTTAAATTTTGTTCTTATATATATATATATATATATATATATATATATATATATATATATATATATATATATATATATATATATTGTACATCAAATTCGTTGCCAAGGTCGCTGGAAAAATGGTGGGCTCCTTCTATCGATCCAGTAGATATCTACCTGCTGATGCAATTTTTTAACTATATAAAAGCTAGGTACCTCAAAGGATGGAGTATTGCTGCCCCATCTGGGCGGGAGCTGCTAGGAAGACCTCATCCTGCCTTGACAAAGTTCAGAATAGACTTCGTAGCCTAGTGGGAGATGCCTTTTTCTCTTCCCTGCAACTTCTTTCTCAAACAAGAGACGTTGCGAGCCTGTTTCTGTTTTATCGTCATTTTCATGGCAAATGCTTGTCCCCCCTCGCCAAACATTCACGAGAAACACTCGTCTGGCTGAAAACATTATCAATAATTTCCCCCACTTCTTTCTTAAAACTGCACACTTGTGAAACTGTCTTCCGTTTCCCTGCTTTCCAGCTAAACTACAATATGGCCGTATTCAAGTCCAACGTAAACAAGTTCTTGATGAGCCGTTCCCCTTAAATAATCTAATTTACCAAATTTACAATTCTAATGATTACTATATTGTCCTTTAGACCACTTTATGCTCTTTAACCCTTATCCACCAGTGGCCTCTGGGCCTTGATATGTGGCGATTCCCTATATTCCCTATATATATATACTAGCATGAGTACCTAGCGTTGCCTGGGTTTACATACAGTTCCATTTGGAACACACCTGCTACACTAATCATTTTCATCATGGGTAACATGGATACCCTCACAACAATTCCATAAATAAAAGAACGGATAAAAACATGTAAATTTAATCGTTCCTTAAAAGAAGAAGTACCTGATACCCTCTCCACCAGATATTTCGGCTGAATGGATACAGATAGAAGAAACTATTTCCCGGATATTGAGTACTATAAATACCCACCCTAAAAATAAATAATTAAAAATAAATCATTAGAACTTTTGTTTCACTAAAGATAACAGCGAATGCCTGCGTGATCGCAAAAATAAATAAATAAAAATAACCAAGTAGATAGAACTCCTAAAAAAATCAACAATTAATTTCAAAACAATTAAATTAAATTTTTCATCATTTTATGCTTCTAATGTAATCTCCCTCCAAAATAACAAAAATCAATTTGTCATATGTTGGGGTTCATTTTGTTTATAAAAGTGTAAGGTAAAAGTACAGAATGGTGTCATAAAAATTAATTAAATTAATAATTATTTTATGTTTCAAATGTAATTCCCACACCCACCAAACAAAAAAACTGTATTTGTAATGTTTTGCCCCATGCATCTCGATCCCTAAATTTGAAAAAAAAAAAAAAAATGCTAGAGATGATATATCTCGTTGAATGCTTTGTGGCCAAAAATGGGTGTTCATTTTTACGTTAAATTTATATAGAAAAGTGATCCCCCACTTTAAAATGTTAATTTTCTTTTTTTCGAAATTACTTCTTTCATATTATTTATAAAGATTGTTTAAACGTATTAGGGCCCAAAAGGAGTAGGTCCTAATTTTTTTTAGGGGTTAAAAGACGCTGAGTCACGTCGTAAAAATTTACCTTTTTTTAATTAGAAATAAAAAGTTTGTAATCGATGAGATTAACGTGAAAAAAAAGAAAGAAAAGTGTAAATTGTGGAATTCAGAGGGGGGGCATTAGATCCTATTTTTTTAGGTATTAAACAACGATTGGTCACATCGTAAAATTTGCGATTTCTGTATAGCTGTTTAAAGAATAATAAGAACAAACAAATGAAATGATCGGAAGATTCTAAGGGGCAAATAACTCTAAAAAGTTTTTAAAAATTCGATGTTGAAATAATAGTTCTCAAAAAAATAAATATGTTATCAATATAATTTTTGTTTAAAATGTATTAAAAACAATTTTAAATAAAACACTGAAAATAATTCTCTCGCTAGAAACATTAATTAAGATACCGCTATTTAATAAAATCGATTTTTCTTAATGTCATATGCAAATGACATAATCTTTTATTGTATCTAGTTTCCAAGAATGAAGCTATATATAGAAATAAATGAAATAGTAAAGTAAGGAAACTTTTGTATATATTAATCAAATTGTGAACAAACAAACAAACAAACAGACAGGATTACGGATTTATATATATATATTAGTGGAAATGGTAATTAATAAAAACTGAAGAAAGTGTTCAATACTGTTGTAGAGCAAATATGCGTTTTATTTTTTTATTAGCGTATTTTTCTGTTAAGTTACATTATTGTTTCAGCTACCCGGCCGTTTTTTTTGGCCGTCTGTAGCTTCCTCAGACTTTTACAGAAACTGAAACAATAATGTAACTTAACAGACAGATACGGTAATAAAACGTGTGTATATATATATATATATATATATATATATATATATATATATATATATATATATATATATATATATATATATATATAGAGAGAGAGAGAGAGAGAGAGAGAGAGAGCAATGGATAAAGCGATAAAATATATTTGAAAAATTTTAGTACCCCAGTAGTAAACACGCTCGTTTTGGAATCAATTAAATATAAATGTCTAAAATTGCACACGTATGTTTTTATTCGCAAGCCATTTTCGATTTTACGCTATCAAAAAAAAAAAAAAAAAAAAACAAACAAAAAAAAAACGATGTCTGACTTGAATTAAAGTTCAAAGGTGAAAATCAAGCATTATCGATCATTTTTTTTCTTTTTATCGTAAAGAAAAACGATATTTAATTTTCATGTCAGGTAAAAAAGAAGAAGCCAGATGCCTTTTAATAGACGAATTGCGAAACGTCATACATAATTTTAATCAATTGATTAAGCATGAAGTTTAGAGTTAACTAAAAGACCACCAATTATATTATCTTGGTTTAAAGCGTCGACGAAGTATAGACAAAGTGATCGTTGATTTCATTCGATAGAAAAAAAGAAATGCTGTGATACTATATGTCTTATGACTCACTAGGAGCCTTCACACAGGCCATCATCAGAGTCTCACTAGATTTTCGTATTCACCACAACTTATGGTCTTTTGGTCAAGATCAAAGTGTATAAAAAACGTTTTAAACAATTCGGTTCTAAGTAGGACATTCCCCACTACGAAAAGGTGAATGCGGTATTATGGTGGAAGAAGATATTAGCCAAGAGAAACGTTTGATTACTTCTGGAGTGACAAGGACGACCAACGAACCCCATCCTTTTTGAGTTGGCCTTAAGTTTTTTGTTCAGGTTAATTTTTAGCCTGAATAAAGGATTTAATATCTCAAAGTGTAGTATCTGTTCTTCAGATGCTGCACTTCAATTTCTTGGTCTCTTTCGGTGGAGGAGAAATCCTTCCCGATTGAGACAATTTTAATGTTTTTGTTCCTTTCTCTACATTAAAAAACGACCCTGCTGTCTAACTCTGTCCGATAATAGTAGGAGCCCTAGGAACAATTCAGAAAAAATTGGAAAAAAGAATGGCAGAAATTGGAATCAGAGGAATAGCTGCAAAAATAAAACGCCTAACGATAATGAAAACGGCTGAAATATTAAGGAAACCCCTTGAATGCAGAGAATAACACAAGACAATATAACGAATAAGCGTTACAGGGAATGAAGAACACCGAAGTTGCATATCTACAAGTTCTACACCCTCATCATGCATCCCCTCCATTGTTTTATCACCGTTCCCCCCAATAGAAAAGTGATACCAAAGAGCCTAGAAGGGTCAAGGAGGATGGAAAGACCGAGGAGGGAGCATTGACTTGACCTCCGCTGGACAAGCGCAAAGAGAACTGGGATCTTGGGAGGCTTAGTGCCACTCAAATTCCAGTATAAACCAATGGCCACTGCCAGCGAGAAATCAATGGTAAGAGGCTGCTGCGATGATGCAAATTTATTTGCAAATGCTATCGAAGGCGGTGGAGAGAGCTGGACGTCTGGGGGAGACTTGTCACTCAGCTTCCAGAAAACACCACAGGTGTCCAATCAGATCATTTGTTGACTTGTGTGAAAGCTCCATGTGAAATAATAATAATAATAATAACAATAATAATAATAATAATAATAATGTGTTTAATATGAAAACAGATGTGATCTGCTTCAATTGGCAATGTGAATAAAATTAAACAGGAAAATACCCCCCCACCTCGAAAAAAAAAAAAAAAGAAGTTTTTTGATTCGGAATGAGAGGATTTGCAATCCGCCAAATAATAACATGTAAGAAAGCACGTAATAAGAAGATGTGATTCTATGGCGGGGTTATTGTTAGATGTGTCCATACTTCTCGATGAGAAGTTTGTTAGTGGGTTTGTTGGTTCGTCACCCTGTATTATGAAATATCATTTTATTGCTAAACACGCAGATTGAATAGACACATCTCATTTTAGATACGCCCACGAATCTCTGTTATAAATTCTGTTCATCGTTTGTCCAGTAACAAAATTTCGAAATAACATGTCAACAAGTAGGCAACAAAGATATAGATATATATATATTGTATTCGTACACACACAAATATATATATATTCATATACGTCAACAAATCGGAAATAAATACAGAAAAGATATAAACATTTATATATTTTTCGTATTGAGTTTTATATATATATATATATATATATATATCTCGCTTATAAAAAAAATTAAACTCTACACCTAATCGTCAAATGAAGCGTTAAAAATACACGAATAAATGAAGTTTGTTTAGTCCTATCCAGGCCTCCGTAGTTTCCTTTAAACTATCATTATTTTTTTTTAATTTTGCTACACAAATCTAGAGAGTTATATAAAAATGTTGGAATTATTTGAAATTTAGGTTCTTATATTATAATATTTTTGCATATTCTTATAGCAAATCATTCGGGCTGGGATCAAAGTGTTGAATCTGTTCTGCAGATGCGGCACTTAAGATAATTTGTACCAGTCAATGGAGGGGAAACCCTCTATACTGGGACAATTATTATTTTTGGTAACCAGAGTGCCCCCTTTTTGCCTACTTTTAGGCGAGCTGTTTTTTACCCCACATTAAAAACGGCCTTGTGCCTAATTTGCTTTGGTGGGGAAGCAAATAAATACACTAAATCTTATTTAAACGAAAAAAATTTATTGATTCAAAAACCATTTAAAAAATACTTAAATGTTTTATCGACCGAGGAATAATATCGGTGAATGGTGTAGTTTTTGAAAATTTTTAATTTAAAATTCTATTAAAACTGGTAGAATAAGTTTTTTTTTTTTTTTTTTTTTTTACACAGAGATCACCACTTATCAAGGTCCGGAAGCCACTCAGGGATAAGGGTTATTGCAAGTACATTACGTTAGTGTGGAGATTTGATGAAGTGTTTACTTAAGGGGGCGGATCATTAGGAATTTGTTAACATTGGACTTGAAGGCATCCAAGTTGTAGTCCGGTGGGAAGCAGGCAGACGGAACAGAGTTCCACAGGCATGCAGTTCTAAGTTTTATATTATTCTGCTTTTCATATGACAAAATTCAGGCTTTTATCTTTCTGGAAAAAAAGTTGCTCAAGAACTTGAATAAAGAATCAATGGATTTTAACAGATTTTAATTCGTTTAAAAAAACAACAACTACCTTTTTATTTTAAAAGAATTTTTGGCTGTGCCTAAATAAAACTAAAAAAAAAAACGCCTCAATTTTTTAGACTAATAATAAAAACGAATAATTTAAAACTGCACACAGAAAAAAAAACAAAAACAAAAAAAAACCAAGAAAATGCATCTTTTTCAAACGACGAACCAACCAGACTTAGAAGAAAAGAATTCGAGGCAGCCTTCCAATTTATTCGAAACTAGACCCTATTTGTCTTTAACAAGATAGTTAATTAATCAATTAAGAGAATACTAGTCTCTCTTTCATCTGTAAGTTATTTCTGTCCGAATAAACTTAAAGCTATAGCTCACAACAAACGTCCTAGACTAAGTTTGATAAATATTGAACTCCCGGGCAGTAAAGTCGAGAGAGAACACTGCGATTGTTTTTAGAACTGCACGTCGGTGGAACTCTGTTCCGTCTGCCTGCTTCCCACCTTACTACAACTTGGATGTCTTTAAGTCCAACGTTAACAAATTCCTAATGAACCGCCCTCTTAAGTAAACACTTCATTAAATCTCCACACTAACGTACTGTACTTGCAATAACCCTTATCCCTGAGTGGCTCCCGAGCCTTGATAAGTGGTGACCACCGTGTAAAAAAAAAAGAAAGAAAGAAAAAGTTTTAAAATATGAAATATTTCACCAGGAGAAAGAATGCCAGAAGAAGAAATTAGGAACAATAACAGGGTACCGGAATGTAAGTTAATCAGAGTAAAATTCGTTCAAAATAAATGTTAAAATCGCAATAAATAGATTTGGAATTAAATTTCAATATTATTTAATTGAGTAGCAAAACAATAAACAATAGTAATGAAAACAAAGAAATAGTTATATATATGTAAACGTAAGCAGGCAGTAAGAGAGGGAGAGAGAGAGGTGGGGAGAGTGAGATAGAGGGAGGGAAAGAGAGGGAGAGAGAGGGAGGGAGGGAGAGAGAGAATTAACTAGCAGACGAGGGCTAGTAAGCAGTGGCTTAGCAAACGAAAGGGGATACTGCCTCTTGGGTTCACGTAAGCATCTCTGGATCCACTAGTGACGATGTAGGACACAGAGAAATTCGTGTACTCTGAGGAAAGTGAATATATCTTATATAAATAAAATATAGCTTCGCGTATGGCGCTTTCGTTCAGAGCGAAGTGTTTTTATTTTACAGACCCTTTCAGAGTCAAGACGAAACAGTGGAAGAAGGTATGTGTCCTTTTGCATGGTGTTACTAGTGCTGGTAACATAGCTGTCCCTTGTTGTGTGATTGTCCCATTATTGAACTGCTTGTGTAATGTCTACACTAGCCACATCACACACACGTTTTTATCTATATGTACGTTTATATAGTGGAATATAAAACAGACGCCAAACAAGCACACACACACACACACACACATATATATATAACACCTTAGATAGACGTTATATGAGCCTAGCCAGTACCAGATGGGTGACCTTTGAGAAGGCTAGGCGCTGTATATACCACGCTGAGTCGTAGAAATTTCCAGGTTAGTATCTGGGAGCGCATTAATTCAGTGGGAGAGATTACTCCCCCCCCCAGTCTTCGTTAAGACATGCACCCAGAAGAAATAAACTTTGATGTAAAAACATGTGGTCTACTGTATGTTTTTCTTGTGGCAGTAATCTGCACCGACAAAGATTGGCAGTAATGCCAAAAAGCGTGGTTGGTTCTACACAAAGCCTTCGCCACTATAAACAAATCATCTGTGTGGATTTCTGAAAACTTAGTTGGTGTAGAGGAATTATATAAATCGAAATCGACGGGAGAGTCTATTTTTTATGAACGTTACACACGAAAACACACAAGACGACACGATCCGCTATAAACACTTATGCACACACATTTCAGAGACATGTAACAGAGCGCGTATGAGCGCATGGGAAAATAACAGCAAAAGCTGTAGGAACTATGCACAGGCTTGCGTGACAAAAAGAAAATGGCAGCACGTGGTCGGGGGATTGGAGGGAGAAGCAAAATACGTGTCGAAAAAGATGAACGCGTAAAGTCTAAGATGAGAAATGGCTGGCTACGGCTGACGTGCAGTCGAGGAGAGAAAAGAAAACGCGACCGCGTGAGATAGATGTGTGGTCCTGTGATAGTAGTGAGAGACTTTTAAGCTTGTGTTGAGACGGCAGGGTTTTGTTAATCTCATGGCAGCTAAAATGAACAGTTAAAAAAAAAAAAGAAGCATTGTTTGGAACGTAATGGTAATAAGTGCCTTTTGCTAAAACAGAAAAAAGCCAACTTGGATTTAATTATTTTTGTTTGTTTGTTACTTTCGGCGGTACTAGACGGCGTTGGGGTCCGAGACAGATTTGAACTGAAACGAACACGGTTCCAGCGTAAATACCTCGTTATATTTGTTAGATAAACTGCTGAATTACACTTTTGATGTACGGCTGAAAAAGGAGTGATAAAAAAAGACCTACATATAAGAACATGTAAGAAAAGAAAAACAGTACACAAGCGCTGGTGCTGCAAGGAGAGGTATTTGGTTTTTATAAATGATAAAAGTAACAAGCTACGCTTTTTGACTTCATTTTGGAGCGATAGAATAATACAAAATATTTCTCCAGCAAATATGGTTGCTATGTCGTGGCACAGGTAATTCAAGGCAACTTGTTCTTGCATTTGACTTTAATAAATACGAAGAGCATTCCAAAAGTAATGCCTCCTATTTTTTCTTCAGGAATAGATAAGAATTACTGCAAATTGGATTGTCATGATGACTGAACTTATATATTCATGACCTGAATGTTTAATTCTCTAATGCAGATACTGACAGTATAAGTGTCTCTAAGAAAGCAACCTCTGTTATGGGCGTACGTATAAAACAAGAGATTACTCATTAAATTCTTCCATGCAAAAAAAAAACCCCAAAAAACAAACAAACAAACAAACAAAACAAAAATGAATTGATCAACATCCACCGGCGCCTGATATTTACGGTTTAAGACTTTCAGACCGCACTCTACTCTCATGACGTGCGTCAGAAATATCGATGCGTCATTGAATTCCTGGCAAAGGCGCATTGAGGATGATGGTTACAATGTGGAGCACAAATGGTGGCTTGTTTTAATGGTACAATTCCCGTCTTCGTAACTCTTAAACTTTTTTAGTTTTAAAACATAGGATGGTTTAATTTTGGAACGACTGTTGTATGACATAATTAGACCACATCTTTTTTAGAATAAACATAATTTGATTCCTTTTTTTTATTGTCAACCATTTTTTTGTCTTGTCTGACCCAAACCCCCTCCCCCTGTCTATGACTGACTAAATTTGGACATCCCCTACACAACATCAAACACACCACCACCACCACCACCAACAACAAAACTCATCATAAAATATCCATTATTATTACTCCATTGGTTGACCTCTCGAATTCCCAAGCATTACATGTAAACATTTTTACAAATGAGAACGCAATATGTTTGTGCGTTTCAGGAGTAAACAAAATGATTAGGGACATTAGAAAAAATAATAACAAAATAACAGAAGGAAGGAAGGAAAATAAAAGAAATAAAAAGAGAGAGAAAAAAAAACCTGATCTCAAAAGAATCACCTTCTTTTAAAATTTTTTTTCTTATTTATAATTTTATTTTATTTTTTTTTTCTTGCTTCTATGTTTTTTTTTTTTTTGCGGCTAGAGCAATGTTAAAAATATGTCAAAAAAGACCCACCCAATAATTAATAAAGAAAATAATGACTTCCCTCTCCTATAATTAAGAATAAAAAGGAATTAAAAAAAAAAGATAAATTAATAATAATAATAATAATAATAATAATAATAATAATAATAATAATAATAATAATAATAATAATAATAATAATATAATGTTTGTATTCTTCAGAACTTGTTGACAGGGAAGACCATTATTTGTGGAGAAACTAAAGAACATATTTTCTCTCTTCGTTTTCTTGTTTATATTTTGATAATGTTTTTTTTTTTCTTGCAGTCTTCGTTGTTTATAGATGGTTATCTGTGACTAATGTTGATTAATTTACTTCTAAAAAACAAACACGGGTAAAAAAAAAAAAAAAAAAAAGAAAAAGCACGAATTAGTCGTTTCAGTACAATCCGGAAAACTGTTAAAGAACACCATTATCTTTTCTTATTACCCGGATTCATCGGACTACTGTTCTCATCTTGATTGTGATTTTCAAAACGTTTCGGTCGATGTAATCTCCGGCTTTCTTCAGGTGTATTCCGTCGAACTCAGGAATTTGGACAGAATTTCGAGCGAAACCCTTTATTTATTTCACGGGGGTAGCGTGCTCTTGTTTCGTCAGCCATGACTGGATAAATGTCCTAAGTAATTCGCAATTGTATTTTTCTTGGTATAAGAGGTCAACCTAGTAGATGATGCCCTAATTTCTTCTCTGCAACCTCTTTCCCAACAGAAGTGTAGTCTGTCTCCACTTTATTGTTATTTTCATGGCAAGCTCTCGGCTGAGTTTCAATTCATGGTGCCCCTTTCTAATCTTTCATACAAAAAACCACTATCATAATTTCTCCCACTCTCTATCGATGCCGAAACCTAAACGTGAATTCAATGAACAAAGGTTCTTTTTTAGAACTGTCCGCCTGTGAAACTCCGTTCCTCTGATCTGCTTTCCGGTTGACTGTAATATTATTGTTTTGAACCGAACTCTTAAATAATCTAATTATACTAAATTTCCACTACTAATGCTACTGTCATAATGACTACCGTACTAGCAGTATCAGAATTTTTGTAGGAATTTTTGACACCCCTAACACGAAACTGCGAATACAATATAAAAATCTCGTAATTTCTCTGTTAAAAGTGGGTTATTTATTTTCTTTATGGATTATACTTCCAAAATAAACTATTACAGTTGTTTTAAAAGTAATAAAAATATTTTTTTTTTTTAAAACAGTAATGAATTTTCCGAACTCAATATTTTTCAATTTTTAAACTCAATATTTTTCAATTTTTAAATTTTAAAAATCTATCAAAATTTTTCTATTGATTCTATTTTTACGATATTTTCAGGGTCAATGTGAAATTTTATGTTCTTTCCAATAAACCGAATATAATATTTTAGACAAACGTTTTTTTTTAAATTCACGCCCCCCCAAGTGTCACCCATTTTCAACTTTCTCTTAAAAAGTAAATAATTAATTTATGTCGTGGAGTTTTATATATCACAAATTGAAGAGAAAAGGTCAATAAATAATATATTCAAATTTAAAACAAAAAAAAAATCGCTTTTTTAGAAATTTACCTGTAAAGTCCGAAGTTTAAAACCTTATTTTATAAGAACACATTGTTTCTTTTTGTCTTTTTTTTTTTTTTAATGAAACCTTGGTCCTTGCTCCTTTAATTGAAAAAAAAATTAGGGCTTGAATTACATTTTTCGAGGAGTTATAAGCTTAGAAAGATAGGGGGTCGAATAATTCACGCCTCTCATTTTGAAATGTCTATTAAAAAGTAAATAATTAATTTATGTCGTGGAGTTTTATATATCACAAATTGAAGAGAAAAGGTCAATAAATAATATATTCAAATTTAAAACAAAAAAAAAAATCGCTTTTTTAGAAATTTACCTGTAAAGTCCGAAGTTTAAAACCTTTTTAAAAAAAAAAAAACACATTGTTTTGTTTTTGTTTTTTTTAATAAAACCTTGGTCCTTGCTCCTTTAATTGAAAAAAAAAATTAGGGCTTGAATTACATTTTTCGAGGAGTTATAAGCTTGGAAAGATGGGGTGGAATTATTCACTATTTTCACGAAATTTCTGACACTGCTACTACCGTACACAATTAACCCTTATCCTCGAATAATTTCCGAACCTTGATAAGTGGTGACCTCTTTGTAAAAGGGGGAAAAAAAGAAGGTAGAAGCCCTCCGTCAAAATATTTTCCAATTTTTGTGAAATTCTCATAGTTGGGATTAATAAATATTTCCCAAATTTGACTTTCTTTACTTCATTTAAAAGGGCTTCAGGGAGACATGACGACTATGTAGACAAACTCCCATTTCAAAATTCGGTACTTGCGCATAATTTGAACCAAACGTAACTCAGCGTCATGTGTTCAGGTTTGATTGTAATGTAACGTAAGACGTCGATCAGCCAATCAATGCACTGCAAAGTAGCAGACAAACTTTTTGAAACGAAATTCGAAGGAAATAAAAACCACCAACTGAACAGCCCTTTTTCTGAAAACTGTGAAAAAAAAAAAAAAAAAAGAATATCTCCAGTTCGGAAAAATAAAATAAAAAAGATTACGCCGGAACAAGCAGTCTCATATTGTCAAGAAAAAAAATTAATTGCTGAAAAAAATAACAAAAAAACAAAAACCCTGTGCTTCCTGTGGCGAAAAGTGCCTCACCGCCAAAAGAAGATCTGAGAATAATGGGTGTGGGTGGAGATGCACCCAATGCATCCCAACCTCCCCATGTTAAGAACTGCTTTCGGAATAAACACTCTCCAACCTCCCTATGTTCAGAACGGCTTTCGGAATAAACATCCCTCCCCAACCTTCCCATGTTAAGAACGGCTTTCTGAATAGACACACCTTCTCATGTTAAGAACCACCATTACCGAAAAAAAAATATTAATCTTTTTCTGGAAAAAAAAAAAGGTTCAATGTTACACAAAAACTTGAAAAAAAACAACAACAACAAAAAAAAAACAACAACTTTGCTTATCTGTTGTGTTTCGAACTTTTTCGTTAGGCAAAAAAAAAAAAAATAACAAAAAAACAAACAAAAACAAAAACAAATTACAGTATAAACTTATTATATTACAAAAGAAAAAAAATTGTTACGGTAGGTCGTTGTTTATTGGTTTATTTTTTGCTTGCTTATTTCTTCTCCAGAGAGGATAAGGGCACCAGCTATGGTATAGCTGGAAATGTCTTCTCAATTATTAAATCATTTCTCTCTGATAGGTTTATAAGAGTAGTAATTGATGGGCAAAAATCAGAAGCTCACAGTATTAATGCTGGAGTCCCTCAGGGGTTCATCCCGGGCCCAATTCTTTTCCTGATCTACATTAATAATCTTCCAAATCACATTCCGTAGATGAACTTGGTCGTGGACATTTTTGCTGGCAACACTGCCATCTAGGGTAGCACATCTAAGACAGTAAACGACCAAGTTCTCTCCAATTCTCTTTCCTCTGATCTTGATCACGTTGTACAATGGGGAAAGGAGTGGCTGGTTACTTTTAATGCATCTAAAACTAAGCTTCTATCTTTACATCATCAACGTTCTGATCCCCATCTGGCATCAATTGAAATGAATGGCTCTCGTCTTGGGGAAGCCTCAAGTTTTGACAGGCTTCTGGGCTTGACCGTTACTCCTGATCTTAAATGGAACACATACATTAAATCCGTTGCCAAGGTTGCTGGAAAAATGGTCCGATCCTTCTATTGATCCAGTAGATATCTCACTGCTGATGCAATTCTCTATCTATATAAGAGCCAGGTACGTCCAAGGATGGAATACTGTTGCCACATATGGGCAGGGGCTGCTAGAAAGGACTTATCCTGCCTTGATGAAGTTAAAAATAGACTTCGCAGCCTTGTGGGGAATGGCCTTTTCTCTTCCTTGCAACCTCTTTCTCACATAGAGATGTTGCGAGTTTGTCTCTGCTTTATCGTTATTTTCATGGCAAGTGCTCGGCTGAGCTCCATTCTATGGTCCCCCCCTCACCAAACTTTCACAAGAAACACCCGTCTAGTAGAAAACACTATCACTAGTTTCCCCCCACTCTTTATATGTGCCTAAACCTAAGCGTAGATTCCATGAGCAAAGCTTCTTTCTTAGAACTGCACACCTATGGAATTGTCTTCCGTTTTCCTGCTTTCCATCTGACTACAATATGGTTGTCTTCAAGTCTAACATAAACAAGTTTTTGATGAGCCGTTCCATATAAGTTAACAAATTTACCGAATCTCCATTACTAACGGTTACTATATTATCCAATTTCTACTGTACACTCTTTAACCCTTATCCTCGAATGGCCTCTTGGCCTGTATAAGTGGTGATGGCTATGTTAAAAAAAAAAGAAGAAACCTTTCACATCATGATATTCGGAAAATTCGTAGGGAAGTCAACCGAAACCCAAACAGCAACATTGCCTTATTGGATTTAATTTTGGACTTCATTCTCTCTTAAGAATTATTTTCGCCTTTCGGATTACCTTGAGAGAATCGTCATGCAAGCTGAAATATTATACGCGGTTTGTTTTTATATATTTTTTTTTCATATCTTACATTTTTTTCACTTGTTTTTCTAGGCAATTTATGACCATAATAAATTTCACTTAATGCCATAATCAGCAAATTCTGGCATTGCTACAAATATAATTTGCTGATTTCCTTCTGTCCTCGGATGGGAATAACAAGAATAGCATTCTTTGAAACTCCATGGAATAAGGACTTTGTAAATTGTTTTTGGATTACTCAGTCGAAAAATAAATTTTGATTGTAAATTTCAACTTACAGTTTTAATTTTCTTTCTCTTATAATACGCTCTACTTTCTATTGCGTATTGAGCTTTTTTATTCGGTTGGGATTAAATTATCGATATATAAATACTGGTATTTATATTAGATTATAGTTTACGATTACACTACATCCTTTTGATTTCATTTACTGTCTATCCTCCTATAAATTCGGGCCCTGTCGGTGGGGCATTAGAATACGCCGACTGCACCCCTGCAGAGGGTAAAAGTCCCTCAATGGGGGTCCTGGATATGACCTTAAACTATATCTCGTGGTGAGGCCCCAGCTTGTGGGCTTTGGGGAGTGTGGAGCCACCCTTTAATTACCATTGCTCCCAGGTCCACTTTGACCCGAAGTGGTAGTACCTGTTAGGGTCCCAACTATGGGTTAAATAGAAACCGACGTGAAAACAACAAATATTCTATTAAAAAAAAAATTCTTCAAAATCTTTGGATTCGGCATTAAAATAACCCGAAAAGGGTTGATATGCCGTAAAACAAAAATAACCAACCAACCAATAAATTCGTGTTTCTTTTGTGTGTATTGATACTCATATTAAAAACCCTCTTTTCTATTTATTTAAAAAGAAAATACAATTTTCTTATATATGGGTTGTTGAATTGCATTCACGAGCAAAAGATCTAGCTAATTTGCATATACTTTTAAACATTCATTTTAATTAATTCCCTATTAGTTGCTTTGGTTTTCTGATGGGATAATCATCTTTAGTTAATTATTACGTGTAATTATAAACATGCTTTCATAACCCAGTCATTGACGGCAGAGGCAAAAAAACCATGAGCTGAACGTTTTGGTTTCGATTCTCGTTGGTGGCGCTTGAGTCTTTTTATTTTTTTGTTTTCATACTTTTTAAATCATTACTATATATTGCATCCAATCTATCTATCAATATATATAACTATAAAAGTGAAAATGTCTGTCTGTCTTTTCTCTATGGTAGTTAAGGAAAACTATTATACGGAAAGGCATTACTTTACATATTCACACTTTTTAATATATACATATGCGCATAACCTTATGAACAGTACATAGGGCCCGAGCAAAGCCGGATGTAACTGCTAGTAATATATATATATATATATATATATATATATATATATATGTATATGTGTGCGTGTTTGTGTATGTGTGTGAGGGGGTGTCTGTGAGTGATCTTTGTTATGTATATAACATGAAAGTGCGAAAGAGATGAGTTGTCTTAAAAAAACATTTGTTTACTTAAAGAAATTATGTTTTTCTTTGCTTTCAGATTTACTTTGTTGTTGTTTACACGCGATGTTGTTTCGATTTCTTTCTAATTACTTTTGATGGCAAATCTCGTTAGTTTTTCGTCATTTAAGTCAATTATTTCTGCTTCTCATTTTAGTCGCTATGGAAAGGTACTTCTTTTTTTATATAGGTATTGTTTATTTTTTGTTATTATTGCAAACAAAAAAAAAAACCCTGAAAAATTTCAAAAACTTCGTACTTCAACATCTGACTACACCTTCTACCTACGTTTCTCAAAATTGAATTAAACTGCGTAAATGAGAAAATAAAATTTAAAAAATGACACATAAAATACTACATCTATAATTAGACAATTCAAGAATAATATCCAAAACAAAAAAAAAAAGCCATCTTGATAAACATTTCCCCTAAAAGAAAGGTATTGTGACAAAACCATGCTTTAAACACAATAAATGATATATATATAAATAATATGTATAGTCTCGTTGTGTGTTTGTTTGTAAATAAACAAGCATCTTGAGCACTGTAAAAGCGGTGGGCGAGTGTCTATTTTAATGGACATTTGATGAGGTCGTTTGCGGGTATCGATCTCATAGGCCAGAGGTTAGAACTGTCGACAATCAACTTGATTGTTGTAGGCTCAATCCCTGGCTAGGTGCTGTTTTAGCCGCACTAATGAGCTGTGATACAGCGAAACTCTACTATATGTGGATGACTATGTAGATGACTCTCATAAATGTATCTCACCCGCTGCTTATTAGGGGTCAATGCGAGGCTCGATGTTTGTCGGTAAATAGCTCCAGCGCTGTAAAAGCGGTGGGCGAGTGTCTCTTTAAATGGACATTTAATGAGATCGTTTGCGGGCACTGATTTAATGTGCCGGAGGCTAGAACTGGCGACTATCAACTCAATGGTTGTAGGTTCAATCTCTGGCTAAGGAAAGGTGCCGGTTTAGCCGCACTGATGAGCTGTGATACAGCGAAACAGTACTGTATGCGGATGACTATATATAATTGTCGCCAAAGAAAAGAAGATATGATTCCATTTCCGTTTAATGAAAACTGGTTTTCTTTTTTTGTTGCCGACTATATACTAATTGGCCAGTTGTGTACAAATCCCAAGAGCGATAGGAACCTTCCATCATGCCTGAAAGTGACACAATGTTCAACGAGCGACATCAAAGATGCGCCGCTGTAAAGATACTCTCTACCGATCCAAGTTATGACAACAGGACCATTGCCAACACCCTCAAAATGCATCGTTGGATTGCCACGAACAACAGAGACGTGCCCAGGGTGATGAAAATAAAGTTTGCGGCCACGGTTATGGTCTTTGGTGTGGTTTCACGTGAGGGCCACATCATGGTACCTCACATCTTCAAAGTCAGCTTGAAAGTCAACACCAAAGTGTACCTGGATGTTAGAAAGAGTGTGGTATCCCCTGATGCAATTAGGTGGTGACTGGCTGACTCTGGATGTGGCAACAGGACTCGCGACTTGGCTTCAGAAGGAGTACTGCGACTTTTTACCCTTCTCTTATTGGTCCCCCTCTTCCCCCGACCTGAACCCCCTGAACTGCTTCGTTTGATCATACGTCGAGAACATCACCAACACAACCTCCCACAACAATAAATCCAGCCTGATCATCGCCATTTGCCGAGTATTCGCCAAGCTCCCTCCAGCGCTTGTGGAAAAGGCATACTCCCAATTCTGGACCCATATCGAGGTGGTGATTGATGCTGAAGGCACACTGAAGGCTACATTGAATAGATACAAGCTCTAGTACATAATCAAGTTATCTGAATTGATTTTTTCAATAAAAGTTTTAAGATAAATATATATATCGATTTGATTGAAGTTGATTTTTCTAGTAAGCCACAATAATATATGTGCATGAGGCAACCCTCTCTTTTGCCACTCAATTGTGTTCATGTAGCATCGGAGTACGCCAACGATTTCTGACTTGTTTATCAGATTCATCATTTTAATTATCTTCACCCGAAACACTCTGGCCAATAGATCCTGTCAATGGAGAAGTTCATCTGGAATTTCCTTCCACTTTGGATTTTAAGTGAACGTGATAAACAGATGAAGCTAGAAGGTAATATGCATATCTGACCTATATAGTTATTTATATGATCTTTGGGATGGATGTAGGAATCTACTCATAGCTTGTTTTAATGAGTTTTTATATATAAAAGTCTTTCTGCTTCAACTTTTGCAAACCTATCAACTGCTGATAAAAGAGAGATGATTGAAGGAATTATCTCTGGTCATAAAATAGTGCGCATAAA
>NC_136496.1:30751739-30816739 GCF_053919585.1 Euprymna scolopes | reverse complement strand
TATCTGTGTACATTTCCTTACACAATAACTCTGTCAATTTTCAGTCTATAGACTCGAAATTTGATATACAGTGTACTGAGATTTGGGAAAATCTTTGTAATCCGTTTTCGGCCAGAAATTTGACTGTTAAGGGGTCAAAGTTCAACGCTTTGACCTTTGAGAACTCTACCAAACTCCTCCGCCAAGTTTGGGTATAAACAATTGAAATTTTGGATATAGATTTTTTTGGACATGGATCTAACTTAATAACTTGAGTTGAGCCCAAAGCAATAAATGTTAAGGCGTCATGACAGTGGTCAAAGTTTTTAAAAAAATTGACGTCTGCGGTCTCTACCAAATTACTCAGACAATTTCTGGTCTAAACATTTGAAATTTATATAAAGGTTATTAATAGATAGGGCAAGCTTTTTCATCGGTTTGGGTCGAAAATTTGAGCTACCAATATATAAACCTATCTATGTATGTTTGCATATCTGTCTAAAATTTTCGACAGAGGCGACGGATTTCCACAAGATCAGTATCGTTTTGAAGCTTGACCCTTCAGACGACAAATACCGAATAATTGGCTAAAAACATTAATATGTTCACCCTCAACTGTGCACTTTTCTACAGGGAGGTGTCGCTTTTTTCGCCGATATTTTCAAAAGTCATCCCATCTTTTCGATTGTCTAGCCTTAATGTGTAGTATTGGGAATCCCAGCTTAAATGCTATCTAGGTAGTTGTAGAAATAGCAAGTTATGTAGGTATATTTTTAATTCCCATCAGCGAGTTTAGTGGGGTCAGCGAAGGTTAGATTTGACATCCGTCAGACTCAAGTCACCTTTTGTAAACCTAGTTAGATGCAACGGAAATTAGAGGTGACGTGCACCAAAAAATATGGGTAACGGGAATTTTTTTTTTTTTACACAGTGATCACCACTTATCAAGGCCCGGAAGCCACTCAGGGATAAGGGTTATTGCAAGTACATTACGTTAGTGAGGATATTTGCTGATATGTTTACTTAAGGGGGCGGTTCATAAGGAATTTGTTTACATTGGACTTGAAGACAACCAAGTTGTAGTTCGGAGGGAAGCAGGCAGACGGAACAGAGTTCCACAGGCGTGCAGTTATAAGAAAGAAGCTTGGGGTTGTAGGTTTCCGGTTGGCGACCACGTGGGCTGGAGTTGGTCTTGGGCAGCAGAGAATGTAGACGAGAAATCTTGGGTCTCCGACAACCATGGGTTGCAGATATAGGCTCGCCTTGTAATAAAAGAATTGAAGCTTCAAATCCATCTTGTGTTATCAATGCGTCTGTCTGCAACAGTGACCACTCCCCCATGAGATGGCAGCCCAGCGACAAGAAGATATCATCCGCTGGACAAGGCAAGCAGGTATGTACACATTATATATTTGCACATACACGTCAAGACCCTTCAAGGCAAGAAACTGTAAGGATAGAACGCACACACAAACACACACACAGATAAGTAAGAACATATATTTAAGAACACACAGACTTTAAAAGTACCCTTAAAAGTAAAAGTAAAAGCAAACGTAAAAGAGAAAAGCAACAGGAACGTTTAATAATAATAGTAATAAATAAATAATGAACAGGGCGCAAAGACCATTTCTAACAAATGTAAACGTACGCCACATCAGGTTTGGCGGTGGTCGTAACAGCAAGTCGTCGGGTTTTTCCCGTTCTTTTCCTCCTTCACGGTACGGGTTCGAGCCTATCTTCCCACTACCACTTTTTATTTTTTTGCTCAACACACACCTCCAAACACCCGGGCAACGCCGGGCTGATATGCTTAAATATATATATATATATATGGGAAGTATATTTGGAAAAAATGTATATACATATGTGTATATATATATACACTGTTTATATACACAGACATTTTATATATACACACATTATATATATATATGTGTGTATATATATATACACATTATATATATATATATATATATATATATATATATTGGAAGTACATTTGAAAAAATGTGTATACATATGTGTGTGTATATGTATATATACGCACATTTTATATATACACATTATATATAAATATATATATATATATATATACACAAATTATATATACACACACACACATATATATATATATACACACACACATATATATATATATACACAAATTATATATATACACACATATATATATATACACAAATTATATATATATATATATATATATATATATATATATATATATATATATATATATTAATATGCATTTTTTATTTATCTACTTCATTCAGCAATCAAATGATAGGATTTTGATTCTACTCGATTGAGTTGATTAAATATTTTGGCTAAGGCAGAGAATAAGCAAAATATTAATTCTTCAGACATGTTTACAAGCAAAATAAAAATAAAAAGTATTGCAACAATCAAAACAACAATAATGGCAACAAAGAAAACAAAACAAAACAAAAAACAAAGACAGAAACGGAAAGCAAAACAGAAAAGAAACGAAAATTCTCGGAAATCAAATTTCTCTGTTTACTAAAAGAAAGGGCGACATTATCGTTTTTCGAATGTGCGCTTGGTTTTAGATGGACTTTCGGATCTTTTATGGGTTCTGTCTTCTTTTAACTGCTTCGTGTTCTTCAATATAATACGATGGACATTATACGGATATATTTCGGATGGGTAAACAGACAAACAAATATAATATCTATATTATATTTCGCTTTGTCTGTCTTTCTGTCGGTCAGATTGTTCGTTCTATCATTTCTCGGAAACTACTGAGTCGATCTAGCAAAACATTTGCATGGAGTTTTGTTATTATAAGGTGCAGTGATCTAATTATTATGGTATCTGGTCTATGCACAGTTTAGGATTAAAAGGATTAATAATGCTTAGTCACCATAATGTCACATTTTTTCTAGAGGTTTTCTCAGTAATAACTGGGACGATCTCGGTGAAATTGTGTATATGTTGTATAATGGGCTGTTTATACGACCGTTTATATATTATCTGTATATTATTTACTAGTTAAACGTACTTGTATATATAATCACATGTATATATATACGTATTTGCGTTGTGTTACATTATCTTATTTGTGGAGTTGGAGTGTATATGTGGCCTAATTGAATGTTAGTGGCTCTTTACTATTCAAATACATTTCAAACGACCCAAGACGATGATTGGTTTTACATAAAGATTTTATTTCAGTTTTCAGGTGTCGTCACGCAGAAGAATGGAATGTGAATGTCTGGCATCTGGATTTCGCCTCGTCTCCATTTTGAGACAGGTCACCTCCCTCTCGGGGACGAAAAAGATAAGTTAATCCATCCGTTCCCTTCGATGTCCAATATCTAACTCAACACTATGCTTGTAAAACCGGAACATGTGACATGGGGCACGGCAACTTCCGGTCACCTGCTCTGATACCTTCCGGTGCAAACTTGACCAGGTCAGCGAGTTTGACAAGGCTTGACATGTTTTGATAAAGTTATCAAAACATAGCTTCACACCTCTTGTTTACGTCACCAGATAGACAGACATATAGATAGATAAACGGGTACATAGATGAATACACTAATAATTAGATAAACTCATAAATCGATACATTCGTTTGCTATATAACATTCGTTTCTTTCTTCCTGTTTTTTAACAAAATATATACTTAATGGATAAATTTTCACTTTCTCACCTTTAAATTAAAAGCAATAACATATGCCCACCCTACTGGCAAATAACGTTGTCATACTATAATCCACTGTAAAAATAAACCCCACAATTAATTCCATCTGGCGCTAATTCTTCGCCATGTCGAAAATACAACTAAGTCCCTGTGACCTCATGGCCTCTGAATAAACCTAAATTTCAATTCCAGGAGCATCCCTTTACTTCCTTCGACATTTCGTGGTCGATAAAATCCTCTGCACTCAGCCGAAACAACAAAAATCGAGGCCCTCTGCCTTATCCATACAGACGAACCATCGTCCCTAGCTTTATAGACAAGCTCTTCTTTCCATGGTGGCACAAAAAAAAACTACAGAATCGCAGGCCTTACATCCTTTGTCAATCGCAGGCCTTACATCCTTTGTCAATACTGGAGAACAAAACAGAAAACCCATCTATCCTGTCTGGTGGTCAGTACTCTAATTTCCAAGATACCCTTTAACATACAGATCCACTCGGATTTCACCAGATTCGAGGGGCCACGACCATCCAACATGTGTCATGTAAAGGAAGCAATCCACATCCTAACAATTTGCACCATCTTTACAGCACCTAGTAGATCCTTAACTTGTGGCTCGATTTTATGTGGCGAGGCAACCAAAAATCAAAGAACTTCGCTTTCATACAACTTTAAAATCCCTAACCAGATATCTTGTTCTATCATTTCACTTAAGAAAGAACTTCACTGGTCAAAACGTCGGCCCATCCTTTTTTATACACCTAGTCCCACTTGAGTGATTGCATTGTGATGGACTTCAACCACCATCACCCCCTCGCCAGGCTGTTTACGGATCTTTCAGCCCTTAAAATTAATCCTTCAGCCAATTTGCCTTGAAGCGCACATTGACGAGAATACGCCTGCGTTATTCGCTGTGTGGAGCAATCAATACTCCAGCCGGTAATTACAGCTAGTCCTTTCTGGTTCACGGCATGCAGAACACAGATCTCCAATGCAAGGAGCTTCCTCGTTCTCTGTCGACACTACTTGTTGTTGATGGAATCTCCAAAATAATAAACAAAATCATCGCAGATCACTCCGAAAACATAAAAAATGTACTGATCGTTACAAAAACCCTTCTATTCAATCTTAATCTATTACTGACCTCTACGTCGTATAATCCCATAGTCTGTCTTTTTTTCTATTTCCTATCTTGGTACACCTCTTGAATTTTCTTTTTATTTCTTTTCTTTTTTTTAATTAACAGCACATTATAATTTTTAAAATTATTCATTATTTAAATAAACTCACAAGCCAGACACCGACCCCTCCATCTGCACAATACAATACATGATAGCAAACACAGATAATTGTACAAAAATGGTGCAAAAATACATACAGTCGTTTACATACAATAAAAGTATTCCCTTCAATAAACATTTAAACGCAATTTTTCACTAAAGTCCTGATTCACCAGGAACAAGCGTTAACCCCCCCCCCAAAAAAAACCCCCAGAGAACCGTGGAACCAAAAATTGTCCACGTCAGCAAAATTTATGGAATCGACTGAAAATGAACATCATAGTCTGCCTTATTTTTCTATTTCCTACCTTAGTACACCACTTAACTTGTCTTATTTATTTTCTTTTTTAATTAACAACACATTATTATTTAAAAATTATTCACTATTTAAATAACCCCACAAGCCAGACACTCGATTCCTACATCCCTACAATACAATACATGATAACAAACAAACAAAGATAATTGTACAAAAACGGTGCAAAAATATATACAGTCGTTTACATACAATAAAAAAATTATTCCCTTCAATAAATATTTAAGCACAATCTTTCACAAAAGTCCTGTTTCACCAGGAATAAAAGTTCAAAACAACAACAACAGAGATCCGTGGAACACAAAATTGTCCACATCAACAAAAAAATTTTTTTTTTTGGGGGGGGGGGTCGACTGAAAATCATTTTTACTACCCCAGCAAAATATCACCAAAACCCAATAATAAAATTTCAGAATTGCTTCATTCAACTATATAAAAAAGTTCCAATTAATTAGTAACAAAAATTTTGTTGGGCGTCACGTCATCGGCGCCACCCTCATTTTAAAGATACCTGTTTGACCGAGAATTCACGATTCAAAAAAAAAGGAAATCAAAACAAAAAAATTACAATAAATGTTTGATCTTGTTCCAATAGTAAGATTTAGTTACGTATAAAGCATGCGAGAAACAAGGAAGGGGGTGTAAAGAGAATAAAATTATCGAATCTTAATGCAATATTTAAAATTAACTTGCTATCAGTAGATCCTTGGACGAGAAAATCAAATAAAACAAATCAAATATAAATTAAAGACTGAAATAAATAGTTAATATTAGCATTTGCAGTTAATAATAAAAAATGCTTCATCAAAAGAATTCAGAAATGGTTAAAAAAAAAAGGTCATTCACACTTAATCGTTTAATACAAAAAAAATCATCCCTGCATGGGGTTCATGCTTATGCGTACCATCTATGTGTCAAAACGACTTTTTTCTTTAACAAAACTGACATAATTTATAAACAAATTTTGGCTTTTCATTCTTTCGCTCTCATAATAAGACCATTCGAAAATATAGCAATTCTGTTTGTCTATTCCTTTGCCCTTTCCTCGAACATTTTTTTCTTTTAACTCTCTTTTCATTCGGCGTATCGCTCCTTCCATAGTTTAAACATTTAAAAAAATAAAATAAAATAAATACATTTTAGATATATATTTTTTTCTTCCTTAACTTAATTACCTTGTGGCGATTATAACATTTTTCTTTCTTCTAGTCTTTCTGTCTTATTTTCGTATGTTCTTTTTCTTTTTCATAGATTTCCGTTGTAATTTTTTTCTTCTTTTCGCCCATAACTAGTTTTTCTATTGACTCGACATTGTTTTGTCTGCTTTCTGAGTCTGTTTCTTTACGTCTAGTCTACATATATATATATATATATATATATATATATATATATATATATATATATATATATATATATATATATATATTCTAGGACCCTTCTAACGTTGTCTTTTTTCTTTATTTAGGTTTTTTGGGGTTTTTTGTCTCCATGATAACTCTGGTTCTTTTTTTCTCGGCGACTTCTTCAAGGTCCCGCTTTTTCGTGGTACTGTTTCTTTTTTCTTATTCTTGCTATTTTAAAATTAGTCACGGCCAGCAAAAAAGTCATAAGTTGCATAGGAGGCTGTTTATACGACCGTTTATATATCCTCTGTATATTCTTTATTAGTTAAACATACTTGCATATAAAATCCCATGTATATATACGTATCTTGTGTTGCCTCGTCATTTTTTTAGTGTATACGTGGCCTAACTGAATGTCTGTGTTTCTTCACTATTTGGACCATATATGTATTATCTATATATATCTGAAACAGTCTATTTCTTAGTGTTTTTGCTGTGCATGTATGTTATGTTAGTGTTTTTCCTATGCATGTATGTACGACAAAAATAAATTCTTGTCTTTTTTTTCTCTCTTATTTTCCAATCCCAACCAAGTCTACCGACCTGCTCCACAAACCCCAAAACCTCAACAATCATGACAAATCTCCAAAAAAGAAACACGAATAAACCTAAAACCTCATCCTCCAACGTAGACCCCTACTACCAGGTCTCCTTCTCCAACATCAGGGGTCTACGTTCCAACCTTCCAAAGGTTAAAACACAATTAAAAGAGAGGAAACCGGAATATTCTTTCTAAGTGAAACTGGCATAGGGCAAACCACTTCCCTAGACGAATTCATAATTAAAGGATACTCTAACTTAACATCTAAATCTGACCCCTAAGATCGCCATGGGCATGGAATATGCGCCTACATCAAAGATGGCTTTCTATGTGGTAGGGATATCTCCAGAGAAGACCCTAATTTACCTTATATGTGCTTCCGGGTTGTACTAGCTTACACCACTGCATTTCTATTTGCCCTCTATTACCCCCACAACAGTGGGGTTACTATCTTTAAGAGCATATTGACCACATCCTGTCTGCTCACCCTTCGGCTAACATTCACATTTGCGGTGACTTCAATGTCCATAATGTGGAATGGCTGACCCACTCAAATAAAACCGATAACGAGGGGATATTTTGTCATGATTTTGCCATTGCCTATGACCTCACTCAGATTGTTCACGAACCCACCCATGTGCCCGATACACCCAGTCAATAAATAATAATGATAATAATCTCCCAAAACACATACTTAAATCATTCGTTGATATCTATGCTGATGACACGACCATCTATGGCAACACATCAAAGGCCGTAAATGACAAAGTTCTCTCTAATTCTCTCTCCTCTGATCTTGAGCACGTGGTACAATGGGGGAAGAGATGGCTGGTCACTTTTAATTCATCCAAAACCAAGCTTCTATCTTTAGATCAGCAAAGCTCTGATCCCCATCTGGCATCAATTGAAATAGATGGCTCTCATCTTGGGGAGGCTCTATGTTTTGACAAGCTTCTGGGTTTGACCTTTACTCCTGATCTGAAATGGAACACGCACATCAAATATGTTGCCAGGGACGCTTGGAAAATGTTGGGATCCTTCTACCGCTCCAGAAGATATCTCACTAATGATGCAATTCTCTATCTGTATAAAAGCCAAGTACGTTCAAGGATGGAGTACTCCTGCCACATCTGGGCAGGAGCTGCTAAAAACAGCCTATCCTGCCTTGACAAAGTACAAAATAGACTTCGTGGTTTAGTGGCGCATGCCCTTTTCTCTTCTCTGCAACCTCTCTCCCACAGAAGAGACGTTGCGAGCCTGTCTTTGTTTTATCGTTATTTCCATGGCAGGTGCTCGTCTGAACTCCAATACCTCGTCCCCCCTCGCCAATCTTTCACGAGAAACACCCGTCTAGCTGAAACTACTGGCAATAATTTTCCCCACTCTTTATCTGTGCCTTTTTTGTTTTGTTTTTTATTATTGTTTTTATTACTCCAAAAAACATCGTTAAAATAAGAACAAAAAAAAATGTAATTAACTTTGTATGAACATAATAAACGCTTTATAATAAGTGAAACCACTAAGAACTTAGCCAGTTAGGTAGAAAACGGACACTTAGAAAATCGATTTTATTTAAAAAACAAAAAACAAAACATTAAACAAGTAAAAATATTTTTTTTAAATATTATGGGGGGATATAGTCTATTTTAAAAAACAATATCTCCTTCAAGAACGATCATAAAATGTGTTTTCAATCGATATTTATTCAATAAGGGACCAGTTTTCCTACCTAGCGAAAGGGGACGAGTTTTCCGGGGACGAGTTTTCCCGGGACGAGTTTTCCGAGCACCATGAATTTAGGAAAACTCGTACCGACAAACTCCCCCCCCCTTTTTTGCTAGGTAGGAAAACTGGTCTCTTATTGAATAAATATCGATTGAAAACACATTTTATGACCGTTCTTGACGGAGATATTGTTTGTAAAAGAGATTACGCTCCCCCATAATATTTAAAAAAAATATTTTTAACTCTTGTTTTAAAAAAATAAACTTAATCACGCTTTAGAACTCGGCAGAGTGCTGAAAAAGGGGCAATGGAATAAAGCAAGCCTTACCTGAGGAGAAGAAATTCAGTTTTCTAAGGGGGGGGGTGCGAAAAATATGCCCATTTCTCGCGTCTCTGAGAGTCTGGTAGTTTTCTTGAGGTGTAGAATTGCTTCCCTTCGTCGAAGCTGGTAAAAGTGAACAGACACCATTTATTTATGGTATCTGGATGAATAAAACTCCAATAAACGGAGTTGAATTGTCAGTTCTAGGAAAGACGATGTTCGTCTAAAAATTCCTATCATAATAGGCATAAATACTTGGTAAAAGGATAAAAAAAGGGAATGGTGCTCCGAGCATGGTTGACTTGGAGGGCTACCCTTAGGGAGGTACTTTTTGACGTCCACACCCTAGCAGGAATTTTGCCAAAGAGAACGAAAATGTCTGTGAATTTTAAAACTGCGCGCGCAGGAAGTTTTCTAGCGGTCCAATCAAAGGCCCGAAAAAGAAACCATGGCATTCAGCACCTCAACCAATCAGGCTCGCCTTTCCATGTACAATTTCCAACAACGGAGTCAAGACACGAAAAACGAAACCATATATTTATTTTAAAAAATACTCTAGTTTTAATACTTTTTTTGTTATTACGAAACAAAAATAAAAGAAAGAAAATACATATTCTCAAAGAAAGCAATTATTTTATTAAGAAGAATTAATTCAGTTTAAATAATTCTTGTGTTATTACTAAACAACAATAACAAAAAAACACGGCACTTATGTAATTTTGGTACCGCGCTGAAATAATAACGTTATTATTTCGAAAGCCATTCTTAACATGCGGAGGGGAAGGTATCGTTCAAAAGTCATTTCGGCGTCAGTATTGCAGGGTGCAGCGGCGGCTATTGTTAGGGGAGATAACTCTAATTTCTTCTTGGTCAAATAACTCGACAAATAAGTAACAAATAAGTTTTTTGTTTCTGAATAGTAAAGACATTTATTTAAAAGTTTGCGTAAGAAAATATAATTTTAATAAAACAATTTCATAATAAAAATAATATTAGATTTTTGTCAAGTAAAATAGCTTTTTTTCGAGCGAATAAATAATTTAAATGAAACATCTTTTTCAATTAAAGCAACTTTGAATGGTCACCAAAGATTAATAATTTAAATGTTTTTTGACAGAGACGCGCCACATGGCGACAGTTTAGTGAAACGCACCAAGAAAAGATGACCGCCGTGCGCATACTGCAGAAGTGTTGTTTTTATTTAATGATTGCTCCCTGAAAGCGTTTTTTTTTTTTTTTTTAACTTTCTTTGTAACTTTATTTTTTAATCGCGCATATATATATTTTTTTCTTTGGGTGAATTTGGTTCATACTTTTATTTAGTGCTTGTTTTTATTTTATTTTTATTTCACTTTATTTTAATTTTTTTATTATTTTCTCCACTGAATATTATTTTTTTGTTAAATTATTTTTTCATATATATTCAAATAATGCTTTTGTTCCCCCCCCTTTTTGGCCTCAAATAGTACCTTCAAAAAATTTTCGTGGTTAAATGAACCAAAGAAAACCTTTTGCGCTTTGGTGGAGCAATCATTAAATAAAAACTCCGTTCATGCAGGATACATGTTCCCCGTGAAGAACCAATTTTTCTAAATAAAATATTTGTTTTATTATTTGATAAAACAAAAAGTGTTTTCTTTTTTGTTTGTTTGTTTCGTAATAACACAAGAAATGTTAAAAACTAAAGTATTTTTTAAATAAATATATGGTTTCGTTTTTTGTGTCTTCCGTTCAGTTTCGTTACATAATCAACCGTATCCACTTCTGGTAGCTTGAATTTTTTTCGAGCAGTGATCTTGGACATTACCTAAAAATATACAAATTTATTTTCTTTTGGAGAAGGGTGAAGAGGCTCTTTTAAAACTATATCTACCTCAGTATTTTCTTTAATTTTCGGACATTTTTTGTTCAACATTGTTTACTAAGTAATGTCGAGAGCGACATTACTTGTTATTTTTTTTTTAACTAAATAAACTCTTTAAAATAAGTTCAAACACCAAAAGCTTTCAAAGCTAGGTAGAAAACAAAAACTTAGAAAAATTAAAACAACAGTAAACAAGTAAAAATATTTTTTAAAAGATATTATGGGATGTGCAGACAATATCTTCAAAAACGGTCATAAAATGTTTTCAATCGATATTTATTCAATAAGGGACCAGTTTTCCTACCTAGCGAAAGGGGACGAGTTTTCCGGGATCGAGTTTTCCTAAATTCATATATATATATATATATATATATATATATATATATATATATATATATATATATATCACCATATATATATATTAGTTTTGGGATGATTAATCGGAATATTTTGGTGTATTGGAATTGGTATCTGAATCGGGAAAATTTGAGCCTCATTTTCGATTCCAAAAAAGATTCTTTTTTTTTTTTACTTGGAAATTATAAAGAAACAAACAGAGATATATTTATTTATTTATAAGAAGAATATGTATTTATAACATGGAAGTAAGGGGCACGGAACCAGTCCAATTTAATTATTTTATTGGTAAATTATGGCAAACAAAGTAAATAATAAAGAGTTCACTTACTTTTATTGCCTTAGGAAACCCTTTGAAATGCTCACTTATTTTAGCACCTAGGCGATAAAAGTCAATACGTTACCCCCTCAGAGTTCATAGTTAAATTAAAAGGGTTAACCGCTCCCCTGATTAGTTTTATTCTTTTATTTTTCTGGCGCCGAGCTAGTCACGTATAGTCTGGAGTGGCCATGTTTGGAATAATCCTATGTTTTTTTTGCATTTATTTATTATTATTATTATTTTTTTTTTTTTTTGCCACAAGTGAAAATCACATGCCCGGAAAACTCGTCCTGAGAAAACTCGTCTCCAGAAAACTCGTATCCGGAAAATTCGTACGCTGAAAAATCCCCCCCCCATCCTTTTGCTAGGTAGGAAAACTGGTTCCTTATTGAATAAATATCGATTGAAAACAAATTTTATTACCGTTCTTGAAGGAGATGTTGTTTTTAAAAGAGACTATACACCCCTATAATATTTTTTAAAAATTATTTTTAACTTTTGCTTAAAAAAATAAACTTGATCACGGAGTCAAGATACGAAAAACGAAACCAAATATTTATTTAAAAAAATACTCTAGTTTTAACACTTTTTATGTCATTACGAAACAAAAATAAAAGAAAGAAAACTCGTATTATCAAAGTAAGCAATTATTTTATTTAGAAGAATTAATTCAGTTTAAATAATTCTTGTGTTATTACAAAACAACAAAAAAGAAAACACGGTCTTATGTAATTTTGGTACCGCGCTGAAATAATAACGTTATTATTTCGAAAACCATTCTTATCATGGGGAGGGGAGGGTATCGTTTAAAAGTCATTTCAGGGGCACTCGTGCAGTACTTAAAAATATACAAATTTATTTCCTTTTGGAGGTGGGGGAGGCTCGTTTTAAAACTATATCTACCTCAGTATTTTTAATTTTCGGACATTTTTTTGTTAAAAATTATTGACTAAGTGATGTCGATATTATTTCTTTTTACCAAATAAACTCTTTAAAATAAGTTTAAACACCAAAAACTTACAAAGCTAGGTAGAAAACGAAAACTTTGAAAAATATATTTTTTTAAAACAATAAACATGTAAAAATATTTTTTAAAATATTATGGGATGTGCATTATTCCCTAAAAATATACAAATTTATTTTCTTTTGGAGGGGGGGGGGCTCGTTTTAAAACTATATCTACCTTAATATTTTCTTTAATTTTCTATTTTTGAGCAATTATCCTCCTCAGACGTGATCCTCTTATGTCTGACATTTTTTGTTCATAAGTAATACTCAACATTACTTTTTTTTAAAACTAAAAAAAACTCTTTAATATAAGTTGAAAGACCAAAAACTTTCCAAGCTAGGTAGAAAACGAAAACTTAGAAAAATTAATTTAATATTTTTAAAACAACAGTAAACAAGTAAAAATATTTTTTTTAAGTATTATGGGATGTGTATTCTCTCTTAAAGGCAATATCTTCAAGAACGGTCATAAAATGTGTTTTCAATCGATATTTATTCAATAAGGGACCAGTTTTCCTACCTATCAAAAGGGGACGAGTTTTCCGAGATCGAGTTTTCCGGGGACGAGTTTTCCTAAATTCAAAAATCCCATAATGAGTTAATCAAAACTTAGGATAAAATAAGCAAAAGTGTGAACGTTTAGAAATTTATTAAATTATAAAAAGAAATTATATGTAATCACCCCCCCCCCCTCTCAGTAAGATTCAACTTTTTTTGCCGATTATGTGTGAACACACTAAAAAGGAAATCAATAATTATTATAGAATTTAGAGTGGGTTGACTTGCATATTTAGCGTAAAATGCCCTCCACCCCCTTTTCCGGGACATTCTAACTTTTAGGGCAGTTAACCAAATTTTTTTACCATTTATCTTAAGTCTAATCGACTAAGTAACATTAGCATGACTAATATTTTAAAAACAAACAAAACTGACTACATCCTTAAAACGTTGTCTGGTCCGAAACAGCGATCATTTTCCGTTAACTTTATCTGCAAAACCAACTTTTTGTTGTTTTCTTTCTTTATTTATTTTTTTTCTTTAGGCCTGTTACACGTAATCGCCTTAAAAACGATGAATCACATTTTTATTTTCTGTTGGATTAGCACAGTTTGCAGAATTCTGATGAGGACTCAATTTCTTCCACAACAAAATGTTATGATTGCGAATTGGTGAAAAAAGAAAACAAGCCGCGATAATTTGTTCCAAGTTTTCAAAGTCATCACCGAAAAAGTTTTCACCGAAATCACCTAAAAAAAAGTGGAATCTTATTATTACGGGGAGGGGGGGGTAATAGTAACGAAAGATCTTAACGTACACATTTGCTGCTGCTATTATTATTATTATTATTATTATTATTATTATTATTATTATTTACTAGCTAGGAGTAATCACACAAGCCATCATCAATGATTGCTCCTTGAGAACAACTTGTGGTGTTCCCTGGAGTCTGAGTGACAACAAGTATCTCCAGATTTCCCGTACTCTCCACCTCTTTCGATAACCTTTGCAAAAAAGTTTGCGTTATCGCAACAGCCGCTTACCATTGATTTCTCGTTGGCGGCGACCATTGGTCTTCACTGGAATTTGGGTGGCAATAAGCCTCCCCAAGGTCCCAGTCCTTCTTGAACTCCTCCAACGGAGGTCTGGCTAGTGTTTTCTCTCCTCGGTGTTTCCATTCTCCTTGATCCTCATTATTTGGTGTGGAGCCTGTTTATGGTGACATTCACAGAGAGAGAAAAAAAGTATGGAGCAGTATTTTTTAATCATGCAATTTTAGTTTTCATGATTCCCTGTGATGTTCCCTTGTGTTTTGCATAACCGTTTCTGTGTCCAGTTTGTGTGCAGTTTATGTGTGGTGTTAGTCTCCGCATTCAAGGGTTTTTCTTAATATTTCTGCAGTTTTCATTATTGAAATTCGTTATATCTTCTCTGCATCCCTCTGATTCCAATCTCTCCCCATTCTTTTTCAAAGTTTTTCGGTATCATTCCTAGCATTCTTACTATTACTGGTGTAATCTTGGCTTTCTTCATTCTCCAGATTCCTTTAAGCTCTCTGGTCAGTTCCGTGTATTTGCTCCGCTTTTCAGCCTTGTTGCTCTTCACTCTGTAGACTGGTGGAATTGCAAAATCTACCATCTGGTTAGACTTTTCAATCGTCAACTATTATCACATACGGTCTTCTTGCTTGGATGGGTTTATTCGTTCGTATATCCAGCTTCCATAGGATCTTGTGATTTTCATTCTCCAGCACTGCTGCCATTTGTCTGAGTGTTCAAGATGCAATTGCCTGCATAATTGCCAAATTACTGCCTTCCCCACTTGATAGCGTCTATCTTTATATTCTTTTTGATCTAGTTTGATGCATTCATTTATTATGTGGTTTATTGTTTCGTCTCTTTGTTTGCAAAGTCTGTATTTGCTGTTTTCTTGTGTCTTGTCAATCTTTGCTTTGATGTGGTTGGTTTTAATTGCGTTATTTTGTGCAGCTGTTATTAGTGATTCAGTTTCCCTGTTAAGATTTCCTTAGGATTTCGTGCTGATAAACCACTTAATTTATTGATTTCTTTTTCCATCCAATATTTCTCCCAAAGATCGTCTGCTCCCTTGGCTGATCGGCGTCTTACGTCGGATTACAGTTAAACCCGAGCGCATGACGCCATGTTCCGAGTAAAGTCGAGGGGACGTTTAGTTACATCTGGTTCAAATTCTGCACAAGTACTATTTACTTTATGTAAATTGTAAAATGCACATATTGTTCGAACATGTTTTTCCTCGCATGTACACACCCACATGTACGCACGCACATACGCACACACACAAGTGTTTTCGTTAGTCTCTTCTTTTGTAATCCTTATGAATCGTTCATGTAGCTGTTTTCTTTCCCGTTTTACTTTCCTTTTCTTATTCTTTGTCTCTTTTTCAATCTCGTTTGTATTTTCTGTGTCTCTTCCTGCAGTAATTATTCTTTCCGTGTTCTGCATTATTTATTTTTCTAATCCATTCTTGTATTATTTACACAGTTTTCTATAAAGACCAACCCTCTTTCCATTCTTTCCTTTTCACATATAGTCGGTCAATATCATCTTTCGGGTGTAGTGCATTATGCATCATCATGAGTTTCCTGCTTTTTTGGTAGAGATTCCTTAGTTCTTCTTTAGTCCAGTTTATAAACGGCACAGAATATTTTATTAGTGACACTGCTCACGTGTTTATTCCTTTTATTACGTTTTGACTATTTAGTTTCGTTTCGAGGAGTTTTCTTGTTCTCCTGAAGTATTCCTTTCCTATTTTCTCTTTCATTTTCGTTGATTTGATGGCATCTGCTTCCAGCACTCCCAAGTATTTGTAGTTATCATGTTCACCTAGTGCCCTCATTTTCTGTTTGATTGGGCAGTACTATACCTTCTGCTGCTTCTAGTTTTCCCTTCCTCATGGTCAGCAGTGCGCACTTTTCCATACCGAATTACTAAAGTAACAAATCTCTAATTGAATATTGAGAAAGTTTAAAAGAATCGGAATCGGTACTCATATCAGAATCAAGAATTTAGAACAAAACCAGTAATTGTATCGGAATAGGGAAAAATTCTGAAATCGTCCCATCACTTATATATATATATATATATATATATATTCCAGGTTGGAAAATATTCAAAAGATAAAAATTATTGAATTCCAACAAGGGTCGTTGATAGTGCTCAATCAAAGAGAGCAAATTATATGATTCTATTCTCTTTATGTAAATATAGTCATATCTTGATACGATGTGCAGACCTCTAAAATTAAAAAAGTTCTTAAATCATAAATTTTTTTTCTTGCCTGATAAGATCAATAATGATCGATACAGTCTGCACGAGTTTCGGAAAACTCGTCCCCAGAAAAATCGTACTCGGAAAACTCGTCCATTTTTGATAGGTAGGAAAACTGGCTCCTTATTGAATAAATATCGATTGTAAATACATTTTATGACCGTTCTGGAAGAAGATATTGTTTTTAAAAGAGACTATACCTCCGCATAATATTTTAAAAAATATTTTGTTTAATGTTTTGTTTTTTTTTTTAAATAAAATCGATTTTCTAAGTGTCCGTTTTCTACCTAACTAATTAAGTTGTTAGTGGTTTCACTTATTTTAAAGCGTTTATTCTGTTCAAAAACGAGATTACAGACCGCATAATATTTTTTAAAAATAATATGCGGTCTGTAATCTTGTTTAAAATATTTATACTTATTGTTGTTTCCGAATGGGTAAAATCGATTTTTCTATCTATCTAGCTAAGTTGTTAGTGGTTTAATTTATCTTGAAGTTTAATCAGTAAAAAAAAAAAAGAATGATTCCATTTAATTTTTTAAAAATGATTCTATTTTATTTTTCTTTAATTTTTGCTATTTAGTTGTTAGTGGTTTAATTTATCTTGAAGTTTAATCAATAATAAAAAAACAATGATTCCATTTAATTTTTTAAAAATGATTCTATTTTATTTTTCTTTAATTTTTGATATTTAGTTGTCAGTGGTTTAATTTATCTTGAAGCTTATTCAGTAAAAAGAAAAAGTAGCATTCAGTGTTACGTGAGAATGAGAAATAATGTCTGACATAAGGGGATCACATCTTAGGGGTCTTGATAATCGCTAAAAAAAATAGAAAATTAAAGAAAATACTAAGGGAGATTAAGTTTTAAAAAGAGCCCCCACCCTCCAAAAGAAAATAAATTTTAATATTTTTTAAATATAATCAAGAGATAGAGCTAGAGTAGGTTAAAATCTATATCTCGTTGTCACTGTTGTTGTTGTTGTTGTTGTTTTTATATTTCGGAATTTAAAATTTTGCAAAATTTGACAACGACAATAAATGTTGATTATTGAAAAAAATATAAATTTAAATAATACATGGGTGCATTTGCAATAAGAGAAAAAAATAATAGAATAAAATAGAATCATTGAGCTACACATAATTTGAACCACTCCATATATCAGTAGGACCATTGAGCTATCACCGAATGTAAACCACTCTGTATTAAATAGAAATATTGAACCATCACATAATTGTAACCACACTGTATTAAATAGAATTATTGAGCTCTAATATAATTTGAACCACTCTTTATTAAATAGGATCATTGAGCTATCGCATAATTTGAACCACTCTTTATTAAATAGAACCATTGAACTTTCACATAATTTAAACGATTCTGTATTAAATAGAGTCATTGAGCTATCACATAATTTGAACCATTCTTTATAAAATAAAATCATTCAGCTATCACATAATTTGAACCATTCTTTATAAAATAAAATCATTGAGCTATCACATAATTTGAACCATTCTTTATAAAATAAAGTCATTGAGCTATCACATAATTTAAACCATTTGTATTAAATATTAAATAAAATCATTGAGCCTTCGCATCATTGGAACCACTGTATTAAATAGAATCATTGTGCTATCACATAATTTGAACCACTCTTTATTAAATAGAATTATTGATGTATCATATCATTTTAACCACTCTGTATTAAATAGAATCATTGAGCTCTAATATAATTTGAAACACTCTTTATTAAAGATAAATCATTGAACTATCACATAATTTGAACCAATCTGTATTAAATAGAATAATTGAGCTATCACATTATGTGAATCACTCTTTATTAAATAGATTAATTGAGCTATCGGATTATTTGAACTAAACTGTATTAAATAGAATCATTGAGCTTTCACATAATTTGAACCACTATTTATTAAATAGAATCACTGAACTTTCACATAATTTAGACCACTCTATATTATATAGAATCATTGAGCTATCACATAATTTGAACCATTCTTTATAAAATAAAATCATTGAGCTATCACATAATTTAAACCATTTGTATTAAATAAAATCATTAAGCTTTCACATAATTTGAACCACTGTATTAAATAGAATCATTGCGCTATCACATAATTTGAACCACTCTTTATTAAATAGAATAATTGAGCTATCACATTATTTGAACTACACTGTATTAAACAGAATCATTGAACTTTTATATAATTTGAACTACTCTGTATTAAAAAGAATCATTGTTTTCACATAATTTGAACCACTGCTTATTAAATAGAATCACTGAACTTTTACATAATTTATACCACTGTGTATTATACAGAATCAATTAAGCTATCACATTATTTGAACCATTCTTTATAAAATAAAATCATTGAACTTTCACATTATTTGAACCACTCTTTAATAGAATCATTGAACTTTCACATAATTTGAACCACTCTTTGTAGTGAATTGGTAGTGAATTGGTTATGTATGTCCAGTAGTTTGTGCTTTACTGTAATAAATTTTCATACACCATGTCCAGCTCAGTTGTTAAAAGCATTGTTATTACACACTGAATCCGACTTCATTTTCTTTTTGTAGCCAAAGTAATGCACCTAAAAGATATAGTTACGTATAATCCTGACTTCTTTTGTGAGAGAGGTAGATAAAGTTATTCAAGATTGGATTATACAATTACATACACTAGCAAAAGTATGATAATCTATATATTAATACGATAGCGTGTGCGTTCTTTTGTGTGTCACGCTTACATCCGGGTCGTTTAATTATGTACTCCCATTTCTCCTCATAAATAATTTTACCAAGAATTCTTCATAAGTTTTCGTTACGGTTTCGGTTATAGCTGATGGCACATAAGTCAACTATTTTTTTTTTTTTATAAATAATTTTGTCAAGAATTCTTCATAAGTTTTGGTTTTGGTTTCGATTATTGCTGAGGGAACTGAAGTTTATATATATATATATATATATATATATATATATATATATATATATATATATATATAAGTGAATTTAGTTTACAAACAAATGGCTACACATAAGCATACATGTTTCAGCGAAAACCCAGTACGGGAATCGCTTTGTCAGGCCAAGGACATCTCTCTTGGCCTGACAAAGCGATTCTCATACTGGGTTTTCGCTGAAACATGTATGCTTATGTGTAGCCATTTGTTTGTAAACTAAATTCACTTATTTTGGCTCTGTCTAAACATTGAGCACTCTTTTGGTGGACACACTTATATATTTTGTTTTGAACAAACAAATAATTACTACCAATACAATATATATATATATATATATATATATATATATATATATATATATATATATATATAAATATGTTCATAAGTTTTTATTCGGTTTCGATTCAAGCTAATGCATCCAAGTCATATGAATATATATGTTTTTTATTTTTGAAATCGCAATTTTATAATATATAAAAATCGATAGAACATTAACTCCATAATAATATATCCGAAATCTGCAAGAATTAAAATATCATATTTAAACCCACTTACGACCGAACTACGCCGGGTGTCCCTGCTAGCTTAGATAAATACTTTTGCAGTTTTAACAAAAGAGCTACAATAATATCAGTGTCTCCATTTACACTGAACATCTACAGCATGCCAACATCAATATATTGCATATGAATGAGTCCTCCTGTGGAATTTCCACAGGTCCTGCTAGTCAAAAAGTAAAGCAGTAACAGAAATCTATCATCAGTACACATTAAGTTTATCAGCAGAATAAATAATTCCGAGCATGTTAAACCAAAACAACAATCTCCTATATGCCTAAAAGATTCTGGGGATACTTGATTCCATAGAGGTGATGTAAAATATTAGTTTTTTTTTTTTTAGGAAATTTCTTAAGGCAAGACATGAAGCCAATTGATGTAAAGAACTGACATGAATGAAAAATGATTATTATGATTAGAGAAGGTGCATTTTGAGCTTAGTCTAGAAAAAAAAAAAAAAAAAAAAAAAACAAGGCGGTAAGCAAGAAAACAACCAGCAAGAAAGAGTTCCATGGTCTTATAGTTCTTAGAAAGAAACTACTGGAATAAAATGCCATGTTATAATGAATCATCAAAACATTGAATTGATGGAGACCACTAGACCAACGAGTCAAATGAGCTTGAACAAAGGAAGCAGGGAATAGATTAGACAATTCTGAAAAACATATACTATAATACTATTTTATATAAAAGCTTGGGACTAGCAACATCATGTCTGTGAGAGACAGAGGTTGCAGGAAAGAATGGTTGAGGGGGGGGGAAATAGCATATGCTTCTGCACCTCATCAATCAATCAATCAATAAGGGTTTTATCACTCAATGAGGAACCCCTTCCTGGACTTTAGCTATCTAACTCTGTCCTAAGCTATCAGCTGCCGTGTGGGACCCAGGTGTTGTATCAGGTCGTCCCTTCATCTCGTTCTTGGTCTTCTCTTTGGCTTTTTTATGTTCACAAGGTGTCCATTCCGTTGTCCTAATGGATCATCTGTTGTCATGCGGTCTGGCTACATACCCTGCTTTTTGTTTGGATGTTTTGATGGCAGTATTGATGTCAATAACTCTTGTTTGTTGGCGGATCCAGATGTTTGTCTTTCTGTCAAGGCCCATGTTTTAGTACATCCCTAAAATGGGGCAGTCATTCACAAGATCTGCCTTATGACAGAATAGTCTAGTCCAAATCTAAAGTATTAGATTTTAATTCTGTGAGTTTTCTTTTTTTAAACTCTTATTCGCCCTAATAAGGCATACTGCCACTTGAGCATCCTGATGCGAATTCAGATATCGACCTTTGTAAAAAAAAAAAAAAAAAAGAAAAAAAAAAAAGAAAGAAAACTCATTTTTGGTTTCTTTTTTTATACAATTATGAAATATTTTATTCATATTTTTTTTTTCTTTATTCTTAACTGTTTCTTGTTCAGTTTCTTCCTAATTCTTGATTAACTACACATTCTTTGCCTCATTTTTCCATCACAAATTTCCCATTTTATTTAATTGTTTCTTTTCCTCTTCCTTCTCCTCTTCTATTCATACTTCAGTTATTTGATATTACATTTTTTTTAATTTTTAGTTTACACTAGCTCCTCTCTACTAATACTACTACTATTGTTTCTCCTTTCTCTTCTGTTTCTTTTTTCCTTCTGCTACTCCAACCACCATCACTGTTTCTCTTTCTTCCTCCTCTTCTTTAATTTACTACTACTACTACTACTATTTATCCTTCTTCCACTTCTTTTTCTACTACTATTTGGAACTGCCTAGAGCTGCAATATGTAAGGAGTTTTAAAGGGAAGTGTTTGTTCACATTACGTTTAAATTTCAACATATACGTACAGTCAAAAAAGCAGGAAACAGGGAAGGAATTCCAAAGTGTAGCAGTTTGAGGGAAGAAACGATTAGGATTAACGGTTGTCCACCATGTAAGGACCTCTACAATAAAGGGGTGGGATTCTGCAGCTTGTCGGCTTAGCCAGGAATATTTACATCATGAAGGCAAATGTTCGTCAGAGCACATTTAATTGAAGTACCTATAACACAAGCACAAGAAAGACACAATTAATGAACAAATAATTCATTTTTTTTAAATAATTAATTATCATACCAAATAACTCTGAAAAAAAATACAAACATAGTACTTTGTTTATATTTTCTTTTATAAAAACTATTCCGGTCAATGGAATTGGGGAAAATCTTATTTTTAATCTATCAATAAGATCCAGTTCAATCCAATTGGACTCACTACAGGAGTTTGTAGTGTAATTCGAATCTTGTTGGAAGCTGAATAGTTGATGCTCCGCCAGGGCTATCAAGGGTATTTTTTATCACGACGCCATCATTAGATGGGGTGCCTACCATGGCTTAAGAAAGTCCCATCTACCCTCGAGAGAAGGATGGACAGCGCCAGTTTCTCAACCTGGTATTTTACCTTGCGGTACATACAGCGCCTTGCCTTCCCAAATGGTCACCCATCTGGTACTGGCCAGGATCAACATTGCTTAATTTCGGTGATCTGACGAGAACCGGTGTGTCAACGTGATTATGCCGTATACGATCAATACGTATCAACATATACGTATACGTATTAATAAGATACACTGTAAAAAAAAAAAAAAAAAAAAAAAAAAAAAAAAGAATAGAATAGAATACAAAAACTGATTAGTCTCGGTCTAAACCTTGGTTGAACATTTGGAAGCGCATATAAAAATATCTTATATTTTATTGTGGATTTAAAATTTTCAGCAATCCTAATGAAGTTTTCGTTACGGTTTCGATTATAGCTGATGGCACATAAGTCATCTTTTTTTTTTTTTATAAATACTTTTGTTAAAAATTCTTCATAAGTTTTGGTTTCGATTATTGCTGAAGGAACTCCAGTATATATATATATATATATATATATATATATATATATATATATATATATATATATATATATGTGTGTGTGTGTGTGTGTGTGTGTGTGTGTGTGTGTGTGTGTGTGTGTGTGTGTTCATAAGTTTTGATTTCGGTTTCGATTCAAGCTAATGCATCCAAGTCATATGAATATATAATTTTTTTATTTTTGAAATCGTAACTTTATAATATATTTAAAAATCGATAAAACATTAACTCTATAATAATATATACGAAATCTTCAAGAATTAAAATATCATATTTAAGTGTACTTTCCGACCGGGCTTTTCTGTGCAACCAAAAATTGCTTCGTCAACCAAAAATTGCTTCGTCAACCAAAAATTGCTTCGTCAACCAAAAATTGCTATGGATTGAGCTGACCTACCCATTCCAGGAGTAATAAACTTACACAGAGACAATAAATATGTAACGTGGCCGGTTGATTAACTGTGTCGGATATATATTCGAGAGCCAAAACAATGAAAAGAATATGCTGTTGTCATAGCCCTAATTATAATATACGCATTTAAGCTGATCTTGTCTGACAATTTAGAAATAAAAACGTTATATTCATCTAATAAATTAAATAAGGATCTAACAAAACAAAAAAATCAAACAAAAAAAAAATTTTTTTTTAAATAAAATATGCAGTAAATAATGTCTATTTCAAAGAAAAAAACTGTCCTGTCATTATCTCTCCTCTCTTTTCAAATATTCCTGCATCTGAACACACACACACATATATATATATATATATATATATATATATATATATATATATATATATATATATATATATATATGAACAAATGATTAATAAAACATGTTGAAAGACATCTTGAAAAAGAGTTAAAAACATATTTAATTTTAAAAAAGGAAGCACAAGATAAGTGGATAGTCCTTAATCCGCGGAGTTTCGAAGAAATACTCTCCTTCTCATCAGAGGGCAGGAATTAGAAAAATGCAGGATCGGATTTTGCATATAAAAGTATTTAATGAAACTACAAGTACTACAGATCTTACTTGGTTGAAGAAAAAAAGGGTGAGGTAAGGGGAATAGGAGATAAAAGAAAAATGATAAAAAGATTTCACATGAATGGATAGTCCGGTGACATTATATATATATATATATATATATATATATATATATATATATATATATATATATATATATATATATATAGTAAGTTATAAAATATATATGGCGATTAAGCTACACAGAATATTCCGCGTTTCATCCACGCTAGGATTCATCAAGCTTATAATCAGATGAGCCTGATGAATCCTAGCGCGGATGAAACGCGGAATATTCTGTGTAGCTTAATCGCCATATATATTTTATAACTTATCACCTAGCTCTACCTACGTATTGAGCATTGTTGAAGTAAATACTTAAAGTTTACACATAAATTTATACTTTCGTATATTAATTTATGCGATTAAATGAAATAGTTAAATACAATAGACGTTTTCTGTCTATTAATTCTATTTTCCATGCTTTCAAGGATTCATCGCCAGGAATAAATTAATCTAACGGGTTTTGAACAATTTATAAAGTTTTTTTTTCATTTAAATTTAACATAAATTGTTCAAAACCAGTTAGATGAATTCATCCCTGACGATGAATCCTGAAGGATTGGAAAGTACTCGAACTTATGATAAATATGGTGATTGTATCAGCGAGTTTCCGCCAGAAGTGAAGACTGTTATTTAGAAGTTGGAAAGGATTGGAAATAGAATTAATAGGCAAAATATGTCCATTTTATTTAATGATATATACCATACAGAAAAAATGCTGCCTATATATATATATATATATATATATATATATATATATATATATATATATATATATATATATGAGGATGAGGAAGTGTGAGAGACATACATTCACAAATATACAAATGTTTTTCTAACTTACTTTTATTTATGCAATATATATATATGTGTGTGTGTGTGTGTGTGTGTAAATAAATCCAACATAGACAAAAAACATGAAGGCACATATCTGCTTATATATACATCTGTTTATATATGTACACACACACACACACACACATATATAAATATGTATAGATATATATGTATATAGTAACACAAATCTAAATTGTATATTTATCAGTCTTCCTTTGTTTTTAGTGCCTACTCTGCAAGATAGCTGAATTCTGGGTTTTTCTAAACATCCGCAGACAATAAGTAAACATAAGTTTCTTTTTCCCCATTCTCTTATTTCTAGTCTCACTTCATTTCTCATGCCCCCCCCACCTTTCTAAACATTTTTTGGTTGGGGGGCTGTGGGTGAGCAGATTGGGTTGACTAACAGGGAGGCCTGGACTGGAAGTGCCAAGATTCTGTTGCCCTTACACAAACAAATTTTTAGTTGGTTTCATTTTTTTTTTTCGAATACCCCGTCTCCTCATCGGACACTTATTTCTCCCCTTTATTCCCTTTTTGCTCCCCTCCCAACGCCGCTCGACACCTGACCAATTCTTTGCCCTTAGTGAGGAAGAAAAAAAAAAAAAATGAAAAAAAAAAAACAAAAAAAACGGCCACAAAAAAGGGGTCAGTCTCTTTCATAACTATCCTCCTTGCAAACAGTTCCTTGCCCTACTCCTCATATCATCTTAATGCCCCCCCCCATCCGCTAACTTTGGAATAATCATTCTTTTTGCTGCCACCAAGCAGCAGAATCAACTTGGGTGTCACTTAGACTAAACAATAACAATAATAACAACAGCAAATTTAATTGGAAGCGCCTGAGACATATTTACTTTGCTTTTTCACAAGTATCAGGATATTGGTAGGGGTTCCATAACGAAAAAAAAAATTGGCACAATCTCAATTATTATTTCACATATATACATATATCCTAACAGTCGGCGAAATAAACCAGCTGATAGAGAGGTCAGGCTCATTACCGTGGGGTCCCGATTTCGAATCTCGCTAGATTCAGCCACTCTGATAAATCCTAGATGACGAAGCACGTGTCAGTGGATAATGATATTTCAAAAAATAATATATATATATACACCGCTCCCCATGTTGGGGTACCAAATTGGTTAAAGGGAAAATTATCCGTTACTCGCATTTAGGTAAAAATGCACTTTCATAAATAATTGAATTCATTCAAAACGTATCGCAAAAACAAATAACATCTAAATAAATCGCGAGATATCCTAACAGTCGGCGAGATGGGCCAGCGGATAAGGAGGTCAGGCTCATTCCCGTGGGGTCTCGACTTCGAATCTCGCTAGATTCAGCTACGACGAAACACGTGGCAGTGGATGATTATATTTTATTGATTAAAGGGAAAATTGTTCCTTACTCGCATTTAGGTAAAAATGCACTTTCGTAAATAATTGAATTCATTCAAAACATATCGCAAAAACAAAAACACATATATATACATATATCATTTTATGATCACTAGATATTAGAGAATATTAAATGTATATGAACTAGCTTGTTGAAGAAAACACTACATTAGATGACGTGATCAGTTTTATTAAAACCAACAAATCTATTTTCTATACTCCTATAAATTCGTTATCTTTTTTTTAATGATACGAACTAGAGTTTGGAAAGCTCGATGAAGAATGCATATGAAATCTAACCACCCATGCAGAGATTGGTCAATCAAATGCATATTTATCTAGAACTACCAAATCTAGAAGTTTCTATCAAGTTGTCTAGACACAAAATCAGTTCGATTAGAGATGTTTACACTGACTTGTATTTCCTCGCTAATAAAAACGCCCAATTCATAGCCAACCATTTCTTCTTCTCACCAAAATGTACGACCAAGTATGAAAAGAAGTTTCGTTTACTTTTACTTTTTAATAAAACAGTAGTACTGACAGTACTACAATAATATATCGCCATCAGTTTAGCTACACAAATTTAAACTTTTCTTTATACAAAAAAGAGACAAGAGACGTTCGCTGAGAGTTACTAAGGGTTTTAATTCTGGGAAGAATTGACTCACACATTAGAATGAGAGAAAGAGAGGTTGAGAGGGAGGAACTAAAAAGAGACTAAATTATAAAGATTAAATATTAAAGATAATTAATTAGTTAACTTATCTGCTTAACACTAATGGTAGACATTTCGCTCTTCAAAGTTTCCTTACGACATTAGGGATGAAATATCCCGAGAAGTTTCCATGGATAGACTTTTGCTTTCTCTCAGCTCAATAAACAAGACGTCATGATCTTCCTCCACTGGCGTCATTTCATTTTTCTCGACTTAAACATTATCAGGGTGCTTTTGTTATTGTCCAATCTCCGTGTCACCTCGATCTGCACTCAGTGCGACCCCTATCAAAATCCACACTAGCTGACTGACTCGCTCATAATTTACCATTAAAAAACCCAAGATATGAACAAATTAACAACAGCACCATGAACAGTACTGTTGCGTTCATATTTTTTTCCTGTCATACAAACAAAACTCTTACAAAGGGAGATAATAATTTACTTAACATTCTACCGGATTGTCCCCCTTTTTTATTGAATTTTCGTTGTAAATATCAAACCAATATGCAAGCACCTGTAGCACAATATTTCCCAAAACCTTTCTTGTTTGAAAATCAATATTGTTTATTATATGACAATGTTTCTCAACAAGAAGAAAAAATTTTTTTTTTTAATAAATACGAAAATTTCATCATAAAAGAGGTATTTATCCATCAAACTCCTTCACAATATTATTCACTATTATTAATTTTAAATCTTTCTATGAAATATTGACATTTGAATCGTGCAAATTTATTCTTTTTAACTTTTAAATGTATAAATAATGTTCCTACTATGCGTTGCTATTAATTAATTGAATGTTTTTTTAAACTAAATTACTGTTGTTAAGACGTGGAAAAATTAGAAAGTAATTTCTATCGTTAATTAAAGCTTGAAACAAATAAATTGTTATAGATAGCTAACTCTGTTAATATGATCCCAACCACCTTTGTTTAAACAAAACGATTCTCCAAAGTTATTTAACTGTGAACAAATATTAAATGAAACGTTTACTATGGCTGTGTACCAAAATCTGAATCCTTTTTCATACAATACAACACTGAAATGTACAGCATGGAAGCACATACGCGTAAAAATAGCAGCAATGGTTTTACCTGTAGTTGATGACGCTTGTTTTTATTTACTTTTGTCTTGTTTGTCGTGTCTTAAACCATTTATTATGGTGTTGTGATAGAGCCATGCGCCTCCTCCCCCGACAACAATTGCCGACCCCTTGTTCTCTTTCATCTTCTAGTCTGGTCGTGTCGTAGTCTCTCACGGTGTCTCACAACCATAAAAATGAAATAACGTTAAAGAAAAAAAAGAGAGCACAAACTCTGACACATTCCGTAGACATCAGTTGGAAAATCGTTGCGAAAAACGGCCTTCTAACGCCCATATTTTAGTTATCTCTCGATGCCCGTTTGTCGTCAGTTGCTAAAATTATCCTGGTCTAGTCAAAGCTGAACCCTGCCTTCAATTGTCAATTGTCCCAAACTGGAAACCCAAGACTGTCCATAAACTATCGCAAAATTCACTTCTACTCCTAAAACTGTCCGGAAACTAACTCTAAATATATCGACCTCTACTGCTCAGTCCTTTGTCCTAGTCACTGAAACACCCTGATTAACAATCCTATTTCAGACGACCTTTGTGTGCATTGTTTTTCTACTAACCTCACTTCCTATAACCTTTTGTTCTGGTGATCAATTTATTTCCTCGTTTTGTTATAGTTTTACGGTTTTTTGTTTGTTTGTTTGTTTTTTCTTTACACATCCTAACACTTTTGGGGGGATATCGATAATATCACAGTGTCAACCTCTTAGACAGAGTGTTATATATAGGTTGGTTGGTGGGTTGTTTTTGTTTTACGGCATATCAACCCTTTCAGGTTATTTAATGCCAAATCCAAAGATTTCGAAGAAAACTTTTTTAACAAAATATATTTGTTGTTTTCAAATCGGTTTCTATTTAACCTATAGTTGGGATCCTAACAGGTACTACCACTCCGGGTCAGAGTGGACCTGGGAGCAATGGCAATTAAAGGGTGGCTCCACACTCCCTAAAGCCCGCAGGCTGGGGCCGCACCACTGGATATAGTTTAAGGTCATATCCAGGACCATTATATATTGGAGGGATGTGCGTAACGGGTGTGTCGTGTACGCGTGTGTATATTATGTATGTATATAATTGTCGTACCAAATTATACTGTTATCACGTTGTCGGTGGCAGGTAAAATCTTATAGACGTATAACTGATAGGAAACGATGACGTGAACGTATTGGCAATGTTTACAGAAGGGGAGAGACAATTACTTGTACAAACGAATGCTTTTACACGACGGCGAGAGGGAAATGAGTTCTTTGATGACTGCAAAAGAGAGTGTATATTGTAGCGGTCTATACCATCAGAGTTAAAAAGCATCGTCAAGCACATCGTCCCAACCTGTGGTTACCAAATTAACTCTGCGTTCGATGACACACACAACTACACGGAGCCAGCCACAGGCTGGAAAGTGTCCAACAAGTTTCCCACACTAGGAAAAAAACCTGTCCGCCCGTAACAACGTCAGGGATGTCTAGAATCCCACTGTTACGCCTCTATTGAAGGGTGCCGTCTTCCTCACAGACGTCTAATCCCAATACGCGTTCTCCATCCTTCAGACGTTCAGGATTCTTGCACTGCAGACCAAACTGAGCCAATTTTTCCCTGACACACGATGCAGATTTTATGTCCTCATTGATGTGCACATCGTCAATGTAGGCTGATGTTGCGTCCTCGATGGTCTTTTCTTGAGACAACATCCGCATTCACAATGGTCTTCATGGTCTGCGCTACCACATTCAGACCAAAGCTGAGTCGTATTAGGCAGTACCTCTGTACATTTAAGATGTCGTGTGATGATAGTATGTTAAGCAGTTGTGAATAATAAATGCAAAATAAACACAAGCTTGGTTGTCCAAAGACGACATGAGACAATAGTTATATTTATATATAACAACATTTGTTCTCTGGTATCGGCCGGACATCTCTAGAGATTACAACGTTGTAGCAGAAGTAGCAATAACTAAAATGAGGGGAAAAAGAGCTTACCTCGGGTACGTCTGTTGTGTCACCGGTTGGGGGGAAAAGAGAATTCCAAGATGGCGTCCGGGGGTTTTTATTAGCGTTTACCCCATGCAACTCTCGGAAAATCACGTTTCTTTCTCATGTGATTATGCAAATGGATAATTCCCGGCCACTATAAAAGCAGGAGGCTAGAGACGAGTCGGCAGTGTCCTGCAAATTGTGTGTGTGGGTGTTTCTGGCGATTGGAGTGTGTCTTCTTTTACCACGGTTATCACGGACAGGAATTCCCTCTCTTCTGGAGGTGGGCGATATTGACTATTTTGAAGTTGTACTGTTGCTGACAACATTTATTTTTTTTTGCCTACTACATTTTTGTTTCAAACGTTCTGTTCATATTTAAGCTATCTTGGAATACGTCGCTTCCTAGCATCATAAGAGAGATTAACCTTTATAAATCCCGTTTGAACTACCTAACATATCCTCGTTAATTCCCCCTCTTCCAACTCCTCGCTTCCAACACTAACTTACCTGCATACATTAAAACTAATTATTTGTGCTTACGTCATTCGACTAACAGGTGACTTCTCAGTCACGTTTTCTCTGGCCAAATTTATTGTTTTATACCTAGGTTTGAAAACTTGTATTGTTTATATCCAATACATTCCAAAATGTATTATCCTTATTTATTATTGTTTATCCTTGTAACACAATCTAATTTTCATAACGATAATCATAATCATGTTGTTTCATAGTTATAAAATCGACTGCAATCATTAAAAGTTAACCTCTTTAAATAAACATCCAACTTTTAATGATTATAGTCGACTGTATAATCGACTATTAGCAAGACCACCCCGGCGTTTTGCGGGAGGCCAATATATAACAAGTGTCTCTACATCATTTCTTTACAAAAAAATCGATATTTAACTGTTTTAATATTATGTAGATTCTGTAGGTCTGGTCATATGGTGCATTGTAGAACTGGCTGGATCGATCAATGTACCCAATTATTACTTTTTTATACGTAACGAAAAGGAGAAGTCACATACGACAGGGTAAGAGATAATCAGGGATGCTCTTAACGTGGAATGAATTCTCTGGAGAAAAGCTTTGAAAGAAGATACAATGTCGATGTCTTGCGATTATTAGGGAAGTCATTAAGCAAGATGATGATAATAATGAGATAACAACAGAACCAAAGATGTATCCTACCTTACAAGTAGAGAGTTTGTCCTTCGTGATAATAAAGAGTTTACTAAAGGAAAAAATAAAAACAGAAAAGGAAAAAGAAGATACATCCTACCTTACAATGTGAGATTTTGTCCTCCATTTTTCACGAGTTAGTTTTTAACACTACAAGAAAAGAAAAAATGAATACATTGAAAAAAAAACAATGATAAAAGAATAAAGAAAAAGGTTTTGCATCGTATATATTACACAAGAATGTATTAGATACATGAAGATATCGACACACACACACACACACATATATATATATATATATATATATATATATATATACATACATTAATATATATTTAAATAAGGGAGTAGCCACCAACAATGTGTATTTTTTAACATTATTTTATTATTCCGTGTCTTGAGTTTTTCATTGAGAATTATATTTAGATCATTGTAATAATGTTTTTAAATCACTGAAATCGTTTTTAACGCGTTTCAGACGTTCTGTGAAGCGTCCTCTTCAGAAATTATTTTCAAAATGTGTTGGACATGTAAAAATAGCATTTTCGTAGTTCATTTGAAGTGTTTCCAAGGGGTGGAAACGTGTAAGTGTCTAATATTCATTGGAATGTTCAATTTTTATTACTCTTTCATTGGGCTGTGGCGAGGCCGCCGGGCGGCCTCGGCTGTGGGCACTCATGTATTGTGTTTCTCTCTCTCACTCTCTCTTTCTGCTTGTGTTATTTCTTTTCCTTTAGGGTAGGATGTGTGTGTGTTTTCTTTTATTGGTTTGAAAATGTGTGTACTATTTTATAGTATTATGAGGTTATTTGCTTCCCTAGGAAGGTGACTGTGATCCAAGGTCGTTACTAACATTACACATTACAACATGGAAAAGAAAAGGCCAAGATATTCTAGTAAAAAATATAATAAATTTATAACTTAAAATATTGCAGCATTAAGAATTGATTATATAATGTTACATTGAATTTAAAAAAAGCTTAATGCTGCAATATTTTAAGTTATAATTTTATTATATTTTTACTAGAATATCTTGTCCTTCTCTTTTCCATATCTAAGCTTAACCATATTACTTTTCATGCTCGCATTTTTCTATTGTAATCCATGATTTTTACAGGCCTCCAGTAAATTCACTTGTTCTTTGTTTAATTTCAGTTGTATTTTTTTGCCCCCATGAACATAACATACACATATGTAAAACAATGTACGACACTCGTCTGCTTTCATCCTCTCTGTTTCACTTGTTACTTCTTTTTGAGCGAGAGCGGTGAATTAGTAGCAACACTAGTTTCTGAAGGGATGCGGTTGCTATAGAAACCAGTCAGGAAAAACGTCGCTTACTTCCTTACGTTTTTTTTCTTTTTGTTTTACGATTTTGAACACCAGTAAATTCATCATAACTTTTATTTTTGCTGAACGAAAATTGAATTTCTTTTTACAATATGGCTGAGAAGGTGACCTATAAACTGTAATAATTGTTTAAAATTTGGTCAGAAAATGAGTGAGCGGCGAAGCTTTAAAACAGTTCTAAATGACTAAAACTGCCACTTAACCATATATTCAAACACTGCCGTGTTTGAATGATGTATATATGTATATATATGTATATATATGTATATATATGTATATATATCTACATATATGTATATATATACATGTATATATATACATATATGTATATATATACATATCTATATATATATGTATATATATATGCATATATATATGTATATATATGCGTGTATATATACATGTATATATATGCGTATGTATATATATACATGTGTGTGTGTATACATGTGTATATATATATATATCTGTAGAAATATATTTTCTTATTACATATCAATCCTTATATAAGAACCTCAATGTGATTACAGAGCAATACATAGAATAAATGACAAAAATTTATATTCCAAAGTTCATGGTGTTGACCATCTTATAATTTATTCCTTTAAATCAGTTGATTTATACAATTCTTGACAGTATCTGTTTCGTAGCGCAAAATCAATCACTTAATTATTATATCAATTAGATCCACAAATTGATATAATAATTAAGTGATTGATTTTGCGCTACGAAACAGATACTGCCAAGAATTGTATAAATCAACTGATTTAAAGGAATAAATTATTAGATGGTCGACATCATGAATTTGGAAATACATATATATATATATGTATCTCAATATATATATATATGCATGTAAATAAACATATATATAAATACATATGTATACAGATACATGCACACAAATATAAGCTCTACACACGTACTGAGCACTTGAAAAAATATTGGTTTTAGTTCATCTTAGCAATAAACTTGGACTTACTTATTCAATTGATATATATGTGCATATATGCACTTATGCCCAATCAATTAATCAATCAATATATCAATTAATCAAGTAATATATGTGTGTGTATATAAACATAATATATACTAGCAAAACGCGTGGAAATTCCACGATAGTTAATTTATTTTTAAAGTTATAAATAAAATGAATAAAAAAATAAAATAAACGAATTTAAAAAAAATTACCAAGTTCTTTTTTAAGCTTTGAAAACTAAAAAAAAAAATGATTTAAAAAATTTAGATTTTTTTTAAATGAAAATTCAACACACAAAACATTTTTTTTTAATTTTAAAAATAAATTATAATAAAAACTTACAGTCTCCTCTCAACGTGACTTTTTTTAAATTATAAAATAAAATAGCCAATTAAAAACCGCAAACAGACAGCTATGTTTTTTTTTAATTTGGAGAAGAAATCGTTTTAATAATTTTTAACTAAAACAGAACGACTACAAAGGGAGGTAATCCGTTTCTCATTCATTAATGTTTATGATTATGGTTTTTGTGACACCAAACGTACAGACAAGTAAATTAATATTTAGATCTATAATATAATATATACTTAAATAAAATTTTTGAAAAACCTTTGAGTGTCGACACTGGAAGGTTTTTCAAATTTTTCATTTAAATTAAATTTAGATGAAAAATTTTTCATTTAACTTTTATTTAATAATAAACGTTTTCAAAAAGTACTATTTTTTAAAAAATATATATATGTGTGTGTATATATGCATTTTTTAGTAATTAATTAATACACTTAATCAATTTATATACATATATAAACACACACACACGCACATATATATATATATATACACACACGCACATATATATAGAGAGAGCTTGAGTGCTTACTAGTCACTATCCTCGAGTGTATAAGGTGTCTGTGTACAGGGGTTTGCCAGAACAACCTAGCATGAGGATACTGACAAAATATTCAAAATCACAAAGTATTCGAAGCCCAAATAAGATATCCTCACTATGGTTAACTTACATTAGCTTTTACGAGGAATGGTGCATCTTCTCCAAGTGTTATTACCTCAAGTAATAACACGAAGCTGGATACTCCACCAGAACAGATAAATTCTTGTCCTGGAATCCAGTAAGACCAAGAACCCAACATGAAAGATATACTACAACATATGAAAATGATTAATTGGGAGAGGAAAATTATGTTCTCAATTTCTTTACTAACTCAGTGCTTGAGAGATAAAAAACTTTAATGGAATATTCGAATATACATGTATCTCATATAGAGCTCCAGTGTTAACCCCAGGTATGGGCATCTTGGTTTCTGAGAACCTCGACTAAAGTAAAATAAAACAAAAAAGTGAATATAACTTGAACAATTAAACTTGAAAGATGATACAGTGTTTCAACAAGATGGAGCTCCTTGTTACTTTGCTCGACGTGTTAGACAGTTTCTAAATCAGGAATTTCCTAACAGATGGATCGGAAGGGTTGGACCATTTCATTGGCCTCCACGTTCGCCAGATTTGACTCCATTAGATTTCTTCTTATGGGGACATGTGAAAACAATTGCGTATGCAACCAAACCTAGTTCATTGGAAGATTTGAAAGATAGAATAACTAATGTGTTTTCAGGCATTACTATGAATCATTTGGCAAATGTTTTTTCGTGAACTGCAAAATCATACTACCCTTTGTATTGCTAATGATGGAGGCCATGTGGAAAGTTAAATAAAATTTCGATAAAAGCTTAAAAAATATAGATTTACTTCTTTAAAATCCATTTTATAGATTATTTCTATTGCAAATAAAATTATAAATATTTTAAAGTGCACACGGACTTTATGGACACCCTGTATATATATATATATATATATATATATATATATATAGAGAGAGAGAGAGAGAGAGAGAGAGAGATAGACTTAGATGATAGATAGATAGATAGCGAGACAGATAGAGAGAGTTATGCGTAAAATAATAACGGTCATTACATATATTCTATTATCATAAATACGTACAATTTTGACGCTGTCCTTTTTTTTGCAACCACAATCAATTTAATTGGAGACCATACAATCTGATTTCACTTTCTTGTTGTGACAACAGAATATTGTAAATATCAAAGTGAGGTCAGAGGTCATCAAGAGGTAACACAATCTATTATCTACTCCATTTTTTTTAGTCTTATTGTTTTATATTTTTATTTATTTCTTCCTAAATACATCCTCGCTTAGCAGCGTTGTTCCTCTCGTGTTAGTCTATCAGTCTGTCACGCTTTAGTCTGAAAAAGCATTTTCATCGCTAAACGTGTAGACTGAATAGACGCAACTTGCTTTAGATACGTCCAAGCGTCAATATATATGAGACGATTTTTTTTACGACGGAATTACCACTCAGTAAGGTCCAATCATGTTGATACACCGGTTCTTGGCAGAGCACCAAAGTTAAGCAATGATGGGCCTGGGCAGTATCAGATGGGTGACCATTTGGGAAGTCTAAGCGCTGTATGCATCGCGTCAAGTCGTAGAAATTTCTAGGTTGGGAGCGCGTTTATCACGGATATATATATATATATATATATATATATATATATATATATATATATATATATATATATTAGTGAGATACATTTTTAGTTAATCATCAGTGCAGCAGTTGATGGTCAAAGTTGGCCGAACGATTTGAACCCTGCTACGAATCCACCTTTGACTCCATTAATAAGGAACATACCACAGGGCCACCGTTCACTGCCAGGAAATTACGGGAAATTTTTAACATTAATGAGGATTAACGTTTAATATAGACAATCTTAGTGTGATCAAGTAACGAGAGGGAGAGAGAGATAATACGCAAAAAGAATTAGATGGACATCTATTATATAAATCTCACTCGTCTGTTTGTATGTATGTATGTATGTATGTATGTATGTAGTTATGTCTGCCTAAAATGTTCGATAGAGTCGACGGATTTTTGCACAAGATCGGTATCGTTTTAAAGCTTGACCCTTCGGACGACAAATATCGAAAAATTGTACAGGTTCGAGCCTGCCTGCCTGCCTAGTACAACTTTTTTTCCCCCTAACACACACCTCCAAACACCCGGGCAACGCCGGACACCTAGGCTAGTATAGATATAAAATGTGGTAACTGGCTCGATAGTTGCAACATGTTGCAAGTGACAGGTTTACATACGACCGATTATTTAAATCCTCTTCGATTGAAAGAGATCGGTTATTTCTGTTGAAATTCAATATCTGTCTCTCATTAAAGCTCCCGTCTCCAAGAGAGATACAGTTCATCAGACTGCACTTCTAATTAATAAAAGAAGCCAATTATTAATTAATGAACAAAGATGAATTGAAAAAAAGAAGAAAAGAAAAAAGAGAAAAGAAATGGGAATGTTTTGTAGACTTGAGTTTTAAAAAATGTCACAATTTTGTCTGCCATTTTGTCCGCTTTCGCAATTGAGTTTGAAATTGCTATTGATTTCATGCAAACGTTTTCATCTTTCATTTTCGGCGAGTAGTCTCTCTTTTTTTTATCTAAAGGTTGATGATACGTTTTTAATAATGAGATTACGTTTGCTGAGAAAGAGATGGAAACCGAACAACTGAGTTCTTGCTTTGGCATTATCCCTTCGTCTAATCTTTCAGAATCCATAATCAATTATGCCTTGAAACGGCCACGAAACACGGAGTTACAGTTTCCTATATTTATATGAGTAATTTTACACGTGTGTATATTTTTATAGGCATATCGATATATTTGCATCTGTGTGTCGATATACATCCTGACGATTCTATAAAAAGGATCAAACACACACACACACACACACACACATATATATATATATACACCGTACTTTGGGGTAATTGCGCCAACGAAAAAAGTGCTCTTTATATGCTGCCAAAAGAGCACTTTTTTCGTTGGCGCAATTACCCCAAAGTACGGTATATATATATGTGTGTGTGTGTGCATATATATATGTATATATATGTGTGTGTGTGTATGTATATATATATATGTATATATATATGTGTGTATTTATATATATATATATATATTTGTGTGTGTTTGTATATATATATATATATATATATATTTGTGTGTGTTTGTATATATATATATATATATATATATATTTGTGTGTGTTTGTATGTATATATTTGTGTGTTTGTATATATATATATATATATATATATTTGTGTGTGTTTGTATGTATATATTTGTGTGTTTGTATATATATATATATATATTTGTGTGTGTTTGTATGTATATATATATATATTTGTGTGTGTTTATATATATATATATATTTGTGTGTGTTTGTATATATATATATATATATATATATATATATATATATATATTTGTGTGTGTTTATATATATATATATATATATATATATATATATATATATATATATATATTAGTGTCGGGGCGATTATCGGAATTGGGAATATACAATAATCGGAACATTTTGGGTATCGGAATCTATACCGGAAAAAATTGTGCCTCTTTTCGTATACCAAAAAAGAGTCCTTTAATTATCTTTTTTGAATTGCTTTTGTTTTAAACAAAACTTCCACTGATGGTAGTAATAATAAAATAATATTTATTGATTTCGAATTAGCATTAAAGCTAAAATCTATAAATCATCTTCCACAAGCGTTTTTTTTTTGTTACGTTTGCGAAAATATATGCACATTTGACAAGCGTTTTTTACAGGTAATCGGGGAAAAATAACAATATTATAGTTAAATATTTAGAGATTTATAAAGAATCCGAATTGACAATTATATCGGAAGAGGAAATTTTGTATGGAATCGGTAATTGTATTGAAATCCTGAAAAATATGGGAATCATCTCATCACTACTATATATATATATATATATATATATATATATATATATATATATATATATATATATATGTGTGTGTGTGTGTGTGTGTGTGTATGTGTGTGTGTGTGGTTATTAAAAATGTTTAATAAAATGATTATTTAAGTTCCCTTTAATAGAAATAAAAATAAGCCTCCAAAATTTTATCTAAAACGTAAGTTCCAGTTCACTGCAGCTATTGAACGCTACATAGTGACTTACTATATGTCGCTTGAAAACAAACAAGATTTTATTTCTCTTTTTTTCGTATAGTTGTTCAGTTTGACGTACGAACTAAGAGATCTACACTTGGGCGAAAAAGTTACCTGTGTCTGGGTTGCCGGTTGTGTGACCAACGGAATAGTCCTCTCCACACTAACGATTCTTTAAAACGGGAGACACATATATGTATGTGGACAATAGCTTAATTTAATAGTTCCCTTTACGCCTGGACCCTTAAAGAGAAATAAAAATAAGCTGCCAAGTTTGTTTTTTTTTTTTTTTTTTTTACACAGTGATCACCACTTATCAAGGCACGGAAGCCACTCAGGGATTAGGGTTATTGCAAGTACATTAAGTTAGTGAGGAGATTTGCTGAAGTGTTTACTTAAGGGGGCGGTTCATTAGGAATTTGTTAACATTGGACTTGAAGACATCCAAGTTATAGTCCGGAGGGAAGCAGGCAGACGGAACAGAGTTCCACAGGCGTGCAGTTCTAAGAAAGAAGAAAGTTGATTTCTCTTCTCTCCGTGTAGGTTTTGGGTTGTCCGCATGGACTAATAGATTCAGTCCCGAGTAAAAAAGGTGACTTATATATGTGGTTCGAGCTGTGCAATTAGCAAAATTGTTTTTTCCATGCTGATTATTCCCTAAAACGGGTGAAACATATGCATGTCGATAATAATTAAATATATTCAATGTCATTATTATTTAATAGTTCGCTTTACGACTGGTTCCTATAAGAGAAATAAAAATAAACTTATTTTAACTTATTTTTATTAATGTATTTAATAAAATTAAACTTACAATGCAAGTCCTTGTTCATTTTATTGTCGGGTACTATATGACGGTTTTCTATATGTTCGCTTGAAAAATATAAATATACTTTATTTTTCTTCTTTCTGTATAGCTGTAGTGTTGACCGCATGAAGGCGTACAGACTTAACGTGACTCATGTTTAAGTTTCAAGATGAAATAATTCTATCCACACTGACGATTCCCTAAAAAGTCTGAAACATTGATCTATGTGAATAATAATCAGAATTGTTATGATAGTAATTATTAGGGCTATAACAAGAGGATATTCCTATCTTTGTTTTGACTCTTGAGTATATATCCGACACATAAAATTGTTTCAAAACCATATGGACAAATTCAAACATTATATCGGTTGAAAATTTTCACGAGAACAGCCTTTCTTAAGACCTATTGAATAAAAGACACTTTTACAATAAAACGTTATGGAAAACATTTCTTACAAGGAAAAGAAAACAAGCAAAACTATTTACCTCTATCGCATCCTTTGCAAAGTATTTTTTTAAAGATTTATATATCTACCTATTTTCGTATCTCTATTAAAAAAGAGAATTTTAAACTAAATATCATACGATGTTACCTCTAATTATCTATGACCATTTAATATGTTTTATTAATACTATTCATCGATTTCTTAAATTAGATTTCTATATTTCTTTATTTAATTTAACTTATTTTTTTAATAAAAAAAAATATTTCCATTTTTTAATCCCGATCAACTCGTCTTTTGTCTTATTGATAGTAAGGATTGTCGCTTTTTTAAAAATTGAAACTCACACTAAACTGCTCGTGGGGTTTAAATCAACCAATTTAAGGGCTGATAATTCGATTAATGGAATCGTGGAAATTCTGAGACAAACACTTTATAATTTTCCGCTACTATACACTCAAAGCTGAATACTCTTGTTTAAATATGGCTTTATTAAAGGAATCCGATTTACGTAAAGCAACAGTGGGGAGAGCAACTCAAAATGTTTATTTGAATTGAAACTGAGCGTTTCTTTTGAAATTGAACTTTATTAGAAAAACAGTTAAACGGTATGACCGCTTTATGGAATCCGGTCTTTATGAAGTGCGAATTAGTTTGTAGGAATGGTAGTTACGTTACGATTCTATGTTAGCTTCGTGTCAGGAAATTTGCTTTGTTTATTTACAAAAATATCGGCTAATCTATTTATGTGAGTTAAGGAACGTTTTAGTTTAAAACTTATTCAATAGGGAAATAAAGTTTAACATTACTTTATACTTAGTTCATTCTCATTCTTCATTTAAAATTAAGAATCTCAATTTATTTTTTATTTTATTTTGTTCCCTCCTATTAAGATTTACGATTATCGGATATTTTAGATGTAAAAAGTAGATAACTCTGTAAGTTCGGAATTTTCAAGATTTAGTTGAAATCATAAGTTACCAAAATCCTAATAAGTATTCATAACGATGAAGGGGAGGTAATCAGGGTCATTCGATGTTTCTAGTTTGGTAAATTCCTAATATTCATTTATGATTTATTTATTAATTAAACAGATCCAATTAAAACTAGGCTAACCTATTCAAAATATAAGTTTGTAAAACATATCTTTACCATGATAATAATTTTATTACCATAGAGTTAACCTACATTTGCCATCCAACATAATTTGCTGGGATTATGCGTGGCTTCAATACAAAATAACAATTCAGGAATTACGTGCTTAGATACTTAACAAGTAATAATACATATCACATTAATAAGTATTCTAATAATATTTTAATAATAAAACTAATCTTTAGCTCCATGTATGTTTTACTTCAATGAAAGTTGGGGTTCACCTTGTTTTTTTGGGGAGTTTTTTTTTTATTTAATCGTTTAGAACAAGAGTAATATTTAACAAGCTAGGATTTTCAAGTTTTACCGGTCTATAAACAGTATAAATTAATCCCCATTCTTTAATTACTATTCCCCTCCCTCCCAATTGCTAATTTTTGGTTACGCTATTTTATTGATCTGGAAACGGTAGCAAGTATTTCACCATCATTATGACTAAGAAAGTATTCCCAGTTTTGGAACAATATTGCTAGTCTTTCTTAATCCTTATTATAAATCTAAATTTCTTATCTAATAATCCATTGTCTTTATTTCTAAAAATGTGTTTCTAGTGTAGAATATTAGATTTCAGATTTGCTTGCTAAATTTGAATCATTCATCACGTCTAACTTACACCATTCTTATTTAACCCTATATTAACTTTGACCTTGTACTACAAAACATTTATTTTTCCTAGAATGTTTTTTTAAGTCAGCTAAATATAGCCTAAGTTTTTTTGTTTTTTTTTACACAGTGGTCACCACTTATCAAGGCCCGGAAGCCACTCAGGGATAAGGGTTATTGCAAGTATATTACGTTAGTATTAAGATTTGATGAAGTGTTTACTTAAGGGGGCGGTTCATTAGGAATTTGTTAACGTTGGACTTGAAAGCATCCAAGTTGTAGTCAGGTGGAAAGCAGGCAGACGGAACAGAGTTCCACAGGCGTGCAGTCATATATATATATATATATATGACTTGGGTGCATTAGCTTGAATCGAAACCGAAATAAAAACTTTTGAAAAATGTATATGCATATATATAACTTGAGTTTCTTCAGCCAGAATCGAAACCGAAACCGAAACCAAAACTTATAAAGAATTCTTCATAAAATTATTTATATAAAAACGATTACTGGAGTGCCATCAGTTATAATCGAAACCGAAACCAAAACTTTTTCTTGGTAAAATTAGTTATATATATAAAAAAAAAATAGATGACTTAAGTGCCATCAGCTATAATCGAAACCGAAACCAAAACTTATTAAAAATTCTTGGTAAAATTATTTATGACAAGAAACGGAAATACATAGCAATTAAACGACCCGGATGTTAAAATGACACTCACGCTATCGTATTAATATATAGATGATGATGATGATGATGATGAACGTACGTGTGTGCGTGTGTAATGAAAATAATATTCCGATGTGATGGAGGAATGAACAGGGAACATAATAAATTATATGTTCATCAACGTTTCGTCTTTATTTCACGATTTCCTCGGGATGATTAATTTTGTTTTCTGCAAATTAATCATCCCGAAGAAGTCATTAAATAAAGACGAAACATTGATGAACATATAATTTATTATGTTCCCTCTTCATACCTCCATCATGTCTTTTTCTTTTTACATCTAACCAGTCACCCGATCACTGCAGATCGGTATTTAAGAACGTTTATGCCTTTGTAAATGTTTAGATTCGCTTGAATATCGTTGCTGTGTCAAATGGAGACAGTAATGACTTCGTTGTGGGGTTCGAATCCCACGACCAGCGGCAGTCGTAACTACTTGCACTAGTGAATCCGGAAAGATGAAACACTAGTGTCCGTATGTATCAAAAATAATCTATAATATCAAAGGCAAAATGTCTGTGTGTGTTTATATGTTTGTCAAAAACTTTCGACACACGCAACGGATCCTGGTGAGATCGGTATCGTTTTGAAGCTCGACGTCTCGGACGACAAATATAAAAATATAAAAAGCCTCAGCTAAGACGTTAGGGCTTTTTCACCTTCTTTTTCTCCAAACTGTATTCTATTGTTTTGTCCCCCCTCCCGCTACTACCACCTTTTTAACACCTTAATCCACCCACCGAGGTTCCTTACCACACCACCTCGACACACAAGGGCAACGCTGAGTATCCCCGCTCGTTATTTATAATTCTAATATATATATATATATATATATATATATATGTAATAAAATAAAATATATAATAAAATAATATATATATATGTGTGTGTGTGTGTGTGTGTGTGTGTGTGTTTTTGTGTGTATGTATATATATGAGAGAGAGAGGTTGGGGATTAGACCTAGAGTCTAATGAGCAGAGTTATTTCAACGTATTAATAAATGTATTGATACTTTTAAGGAACAGTGTCCACAGTACTGTAGCTGTATAATAAGCTCAATAGGTATATGTATTCTAGAGCTATATTTATATTGAGTAAAATGATTAATAATTGTAAATTATGAATCAGTCTTTCCTTTTGAAACTGCTTCATAATTTAAAATTATTAATCTTTTTACTCAACACACACACACACACACACACACACACACACACACACACACACACACACACACACACACACCCATATATATATGAATAGCGTAAATTGCACGATGAGTTTGAGATAAAATTAAATTAGACATGGCGGAACAAGAGAGTATATAGAAAGATATCAAAGTATTATACTCCGTCATCTTCCATATACATTCAAGTGCACACAGCAAAACCAGCAGTAATAACAACATCAACAACCAGCACCCTTTCCCCATTTACCTTCACCAACAGGGAAGTGCTTCAACATCACGAGAGAGGCGAGAGAATAAAGAGTGCAGGCGTAGGAGGGTACTAAGGTTAGATACCAGCCTGGGTCAGGCAGTACATCATCCGAATATATCCCAGGTGTTAGATCCCAATGGTGACCCATATTTACTTTAATCTCCTGTTTCCTTCCACTTGGTTCTTCCATACAGAATAATTGAGAATTTTCCAGGGCCAATGTGGAAATATGGTTATGTATAGACGCGTAAGGAGGAGAATGAGGTGGTTGTGGTCGTGATGTATGTGTATGTGTGTATGTGTGCGCGCGCATGTACACAGGTGGATTCGCGGATTCGCCTGAGTCTTTATTTATGAAGTACAGCGTTTTCAGCCTGAATAGGTCCGTTGCATGTAGTTGATTGAAATGATCAGCGGTGAATACATTTGGTTCACATGAGTTGAGAAAGTACCGGTGGTGCACACACCCAACCCACAGTAAAAAAAAAAAACAAAAAAAAAAACAAGATAAGTAAAATTTAGCTTAGAGAAGTTTAAATGAAAGAAAAATTGTAATAGCATTATATGTACAATTATATATACAAAAATGTTGGGGAAAGGCAGAGCGAAAGACTGGATAAATAAAGGATAAAAAAAAAGAAAGAAAGAGAAATAAGGAAAAAAGAAAAAAGAAAGAGAAAAAAGAGGCAGATTCTGAATATAACATCTATATATCTATACAAGCAGTGAGAATGTAAGTATTTGTGTGAGAACAACTCTCAACCTATATATTCACATCTCTGATCTACAGACATGAAATTTGGTATATAGGATATTCAGACACGTGGAAAATTTTTTAATCGGTTTTCCTCCATAAAAAAAAACGGGTTGCTAAGGGGACAAAATTGAAAAATTGGAACTTGGGGGGAGGGTCATCGGATTTTTATCTGTTTGTTAATCTTTCATGTGACCGTTTACTTAGCTTAAGAATGAGTAGGTTTAAAAACACTTTTTAAAGACGTGGCTCAGTTTCTTTAAAGGAATTCAACATTACGTTTAATACCTACGCCATTTCTGTTTATTATTAAACTGTGTCGAAAGTCAACTAATTATGTATACATATATAAGCAATAAAGAACGAAAGAAACAAACAAAAAAAAAGAATTGAGGGGGAAAACAGAAAGTAGGAAGAAATAAAAAACAAAAATTAAAAATAATATACGATGAAAGTGTTGTAGTAAAAAAAAGATAAATAAAAGTTTAGCTAAAAAAGAGAAGTTGTAACAGCACGTAGGTACAAAAAATGCAGGTACAAAAATATAGGTACAAAAGCTGAAGGAGAGAGAGAAGGAGAAAGAGAGAGACTGGATATAAAATCATCAATCTATATATCTATAAGAGTAAAATTATGTGTGTCTGTGTGTGTATATTTCCCTACCGCACTACTCTGTCAATTTTCAGTCAACAGACTCGAGATTTGACATAAGGGGTATTGAGATTTGGTAAAACATTTTTAATCGGTTTTCGGCAAGAAATTTGGTTGTCAAGGGGTCAAAGTTAAACAATTTGACCTTTGAAAACTCTACCAAACTCTTTCGACAAATTTGGGTCAAAACACTTAAAATTTTAGATGTAGGTTACTTGGACATAGATCAAACTTTCTCATTTCATTTGAGCCCCAAATAATATATGTTAAAGGGTCAAAGTTTAATAAAATTTGACCTCTGCCAGCCAATTTTTGGTCTAAACATTTGGAATTTTGTATAAAGTGTATTCAGACATAGGTCAAGCTTCTTAATCGGTTTTTAGCCGAAACATTGGCTGCCAAGGGGTCAAAGTTTAAAAGATTTTACCTTCGCGGCCTCAAGCAAACTATTCAGCCATAAATAAAGGGTATTCAGACATGCAGTAAGCTTTTAAAGAAGATTTGGGGCGAACATTTGGCTTACAAGAGGTCAAAGTTGAAAGAGTTGACGTTTGCAGACTCTACCAAACTCCTCCGTCAATTTTGCGTTCAAACACTTAAAATTTTAGATGTAGGTTACTTCGACAGGAGTCACACTTTTTAATATATATATACATATAATTAGTTTTTAGGCGAAAATTTTGTTGGCGTCAAAGTTGAAAAAGTTGCTCTGCAGATTCTACCAAACACCTCCGCCAATTTTGGGTTTAAAACCTTGAAATTTCAGGTGTAGGTTACCTGTACAGGAGTCATCTTTTTAATATATATATATATATATATATATATATATATATATATATATATATATATATATATGCACATAAAGTTATGAACAGTATATAGGGCCCGAGCAAAGCCGGACTGAACAGCTAGTAAAGAATAAAGAAAAACAGAAAATATGGGGGTGGGGGACAAAAGAAAGGAGAAAAAGAAGAGAGTGATAGAGAGAGACTGAATATAAAACAGAAAGGCAAAGAAACAATAAAGAAAAAAGAATGAAAGAAAAGAAAAGAAAAAAAAGAAAAAAGAATGAAGGAAAAAAGGAAATAGAAAGAAAATAGAAAGTAAGACAAAAAAGAAAAAGAGAGAAAGAAGAAAGAAAGAAAATAAACGATGAAAGATGTTTTAGTGTGTCAGTTTTTACGGCATCTGCACCCGTTGGGTCTATTCAATGTCGTCATAATAAATATCAGCAAATGATTGGTTAAGCTTATATGTGTTTACAGCGTATCAACCCTTTTTGATTTATTTAATACAAAGGTACAATGCTTATTGTAAACGTTTAATTTGTTTAATCTGGTTTCTTGGGGGGGGGGCGTCCAACCATTACGGGTTTAATGTCATGACAATACCTCTTGTAAACGTTGCGTTCATTGGTTAATCTTTCGTGTTTACAGCACATCAATCTTTTGGGGGGTAATCAATGGCAAGATACAGTATCTATTATAAGTGATTCATTAATTGATTTTTTTAATTATATTTTGTAGTTTACAGCATATCAACCCTTATAATGTTATATAATACCGGGACAATTCAGTTAATTAAGTGGATCAATACTAAGATCACTATTAACTGGTTCACAGATATCCTTAACAAAAAGAAAGCTGCTTTCATTTAATTTGATATTGAGAGCTATTACCCCTCCATCTCACAAGACCTCTTCGGTGAAGCCCTAGAATTCGCATTCCTTCTCTCATATACAACCAAATGAAATAGACATTATCAAAAAATGTAGGAAAACTGTTCTCATTAGCCAGGGTTAGCTGTGGACCAAAAGAAACCAAGCCGGATCTTTTAATCTTTCAATGGGCTCTCTGGATTCCGCAAGGGCAACTGACATAATAGGCCTTTTTATTTTATACAACTTAACAAGAATAATCGATGCCAAAAATATAGGACTCTGTAAGGACGACGGACTGCTAATTGTCGAGAACTCTGACGGCTCCAAATGTGAAAACAAAAAAAAAGCCTTAATTAAAGAACTGAAAAGAATTAATCTAAAAATTGAAATTAAATCTAATTTAAAAACTGCAAACTTCCTCGATGTTACTTTCAACCTAGCAAACAATACATGTGAACTTTATACTAAAAACAGTACCAATCCCTTATGTATACACTCTTTATCCAACCACCCGAAACATATCATTAACCACATCCCCAAATCCATCGAAAATAGAACTAGTACAAACACATCAAAATGTTTTTTTTTTTAATAAACACAAATCCTATAGTGGATATACGTATACCACAATCAATCATATTGACCACCAACAATAAAAAACACAGATCTAGGAAAAATATTTGGTTCAACCCCCCTTTTAAGTAAACGTAAACTGGGGAAAAATTCTTCAGGTTAGTTAACAACCCCCCCCAAAAATAAATAATATATTACATGTAATCTTTAATAAAGATGTTCTTTTTCTTAATTACACCTTGTCTCACCAGCCGAGTTTAACGCATATCTTATTTTTCATTTAATAATATTATTGGAATTCTTTCCTCTTTTCCTTGTACCTATTTATGAATTATTCCACGGATTTCTGCCTTTTGAATTATTTTTTATCATCTTCCAATTACGCGATTTCCTCGGATTTAACTTGTGCGAATGGAAATTAAACTAGCTTCCTTGGATTTATTTTTTTTGATTTTACCGTCATGAGATACTTTACCTTTCACCAGACTATCCATTCACGTGAAATCACCTTTCTCTCAACCCTATTCCCTCTACTTCACTTTTTGTTATCAAGTAAGATCTTTGAGTTACTTGCAGTTTCATCAAATACTTTTGCAAGCAAATCCGATCCCACATTTTGCTAATTCCTATCCTCTGATGAGAAGGAAAGTATTTCTTTGAAACTCTGCGGATTAAGGACTATCCACTTATTTAGTGTTTCCTTTTCAAATTAAATATGTTTTTAACTTTTTCAAAGTGTTTTTTTTAACATATTTTATTACTTATTTGCTCTTTATATATATATATATATATATATATATATATATATATATATATAGTGTGTCCAAAAACTCACTGAAGGGTTTTGAACTTAAATAGATTCCTTATTTTTGAGTATATCTGTCCGTAATTTTAATTCAATCTGACCAAGACATCGTGAAATTTTTAAAAATTACAAAATCAAAAATCTTTATTCATGAAAAATAATGTCTTTTAAATTTTGCACATTTTCAGCTTCGCATATTTGTGCTTTTTCCAAAACATTCATGACAGATTGCAGAATCTCTGGACTGCGATTTAACTCCCTTATTTCGTTCCTGATGTTTTCCTCCAATTCTTGCAGGATTTGGAGTTTGTTAATATAGACTCTTTCTTTAAAATATCCCACAAAAAAAAATCGAGGCTAGTTAAGTTAGGGGAACGTGGTAGCCATTTGACATTGCCATAGCGAGAGATAATGTTGTCACCAAAGGATTGCCTGATTTTGGTAAAACAATTTCACAACTTGCGTACGTTGTTTAATGCTTTAATTTTCAAAATATTATCTGTAAAATATTTGAAATAAAGAAAAAAAAGCATTAATGGTAAAATGAGTAAGATTTTTTAAACCCTTCAGTAACTTTTTAGACAGCTTGTATATATATGATAGACAGAGGTAAAATCTTTGATGATCCTGAAAAAAAAAAGCATGTTTTATATTGCGTGATAGATTTTCTAATGACGAAAGGTTACAGTCTCTTTGTATTGTTAAATCTGTTGACTCTTCATCTGTTTATGCTCGAGGTTTATTTTCGTTACAAGAATTCTTGATAGATTTGTAAACCTCAGGAAGGTTTTTAGCTTTTTATTTCTTATTTGATTCAGTGTAGCCAATATTGACCTCTCCATCGTATATGTGTGTGGAATGCACTCAAGTTTCGCAAAGGAAATCTCACAAATCTTGCCTGGAAACCAACCTGTGCTATTATAATATATCTGTTATACAGCTGCATTTCACCGTTAGAGGAGAAATAAACACGCATCAATTTTAACATGAAAGTATTTACTTCCTTCCTATCGCAGGCAGATGCGACACAAGGTGGAAAAAATATAAGCCAGCGCCCCTTAAGGAGAAGCATTCTTGCCTTTTAAAAAGTGCCTGAGCATCCCTGTGAGATATTCAGGAACACCTCAGGCAGTAAGTAATGAACTTACTCCGTCGAAAAGCCAAAAGACAACGACCTGGCAGTGTAAACCGTCACAGACTACCCAGAACCATACCCCAGCCCGACAAAAGCAAGATTATTCCCTTCTCAAGAATAAGCAAGACTGTGAGACTGATTGTCAAAGACGTATCCTTGATTGGTATGAATATAATATACTCAAGCTGTGCCAGGTATCTCAGTCGTCCGCTCCTGCCAAAAAGGCTAGAAAGAAGAAGTGGACTCGTGAGTCATATTTTTTTTATATCGGTAAACACGTGGCTAAATCAACCAATGGTTAAACGTTATTAGATCACGTGATGTTGGTCTACATATTAAGAAACAAAAAAGGACAAACGAGTGGCAACATGATTACTTAATTGTCGACAATGAATCAGTTACAGTAACTATAAGCAAAAAAAAAAAAAAGTTGATATGCCGCAAATATGTTACTGCGTTTAAAAATATTTTCTTGAGCTTTAATTTTGTAAAAACAAGACAACAAAATGTTACCAATAGATTTTTCTTTTCGATAAGAAAAGCCAAGAGAAAGAGAAAAATGAATGAAAAAAAAGGTACTAAATCGAGTGAAATGGTCACGAATAAAAAGAATGTAGAACATAAAGAACATGTAGCTGAAACGCTTGAGGGAGTCATCACAATGACAGGTGGAACAGATACAAAAAATATTGAATCAAGGTGCTAATTAATATATTATAATTTGTGTCTTTCTTTACTAATTAAGCCACTTGGAAGAATTGGTTTCTTTTTTTTTTTTTTTTTTTTTTTCTCTACAAGAATACACTCCAAGAACAATAAAGAATAATCAAGGCCTGTCTGACATGACACTTTTATAGATCATTAAAGCAAGCAAGAACAATTTAACCACATAAAATAATATAGTATACTAGCTGACCCGTGTTCTGGCATCGCTCGAGAAAGTAAATTAACTCAGCAAATTCCTCCCTCAAAACAGGAAATAATGAAATTGGCCGATGGAAAAACGAAGCTGCCATCACCCTAATTTTCCCGCTCCAAAATTAATCGACTACTCGGTTACGTAAAATTAATCTCGGCACGTGACCCCCCCCCCAACCTTATAGATAATCAAAGAGAATGCTAAGCACGAACAATTTAACAATGCATAATAAATTAAATATATTGCATAAGTTACCACACAACTGATCATTGTACATATGCACTTTGGAGATGTTTCTATTTAGATATACCTCAGCTCTGTCACCGATATTGAGCACTATCACTAATACAGGGCGGAACAGAGCAATTTGCTTATTTGGAATATCAATTAAAATAAAACAAAAACAAGTTTCTCTGCCCGACCCTGTACAACTATCTATACAATAATTCTCCTTGTCCTTAATTTGGTACGGCATAATCACGTTGACACACCGGTTCTCATTAGATCACCAAAGTTAAGCAACGTTGAATCTGGCCAGTACCAGATGGGTGATTACTTAGAAATACCATGTGCTGTATGTGCTCTCCGCTTATCTCTGCATTCTTTGTAGCTGTCCTCAACTTCTCCTTACCACTGGATTCAAGGCGTGCTGATCTAGAAGAAATATGGTTATGATTGTGCAACTTTTGCTTCAGCAAGTCTTATAGAAGTTATCAATTGTCTATTATGACTGAACAGGGGCCATGTTATTTTTCGTTTAGTTACTTAACACGATCATAACCCCAATTCGCATGCATTAAATAATTCCTCTAAATTCGATGTCGTACTAGCATTAATACAGCCTTTTTTTTTACATATGTAAACAAGAAGTAGACAACCACTGATTTTTTCAAGTTAATTTAAATACAAAAGTTTTAAAGAAATTGCTAGCCGAAATTTGTGGAAGATAAAGTGTAAAAACAATAAAGTACAATTTTACGAATTAATTTGTTTTTATTAAGTGGGGTTATTTTAATGAGATATTCAGTTACAAACAACTCCTTATAAAACTCATACCTAGCTGACGTTGTTCGGAGGTTATTTTAATTTAATTTTTGTACCGCTTTTAGTTTAAAACTATCGCTTTTTTTTACCAAATTATTTATTTTCAATAGGATTTGGATAGTTAAATTTAATTATTTCGATATCATTTGCTGATTAAAATATTAATTGAACGACATCATTATAAAAACGTAAACATTTATATCAAAGTAATACTCTTGTAATCTATTGATGAAATTATTAAAGACAAGTAACTCTCAATCTTTTAATAAGATTTGCTAAAGCATTTAAAATCATGAATCGATTTGTAACAGTTGTAATCCTTGCAATTTCGTTAAAATTTCGAAGGCTCACAAAGTAAGGCATATATTTTTTCAACTATTAACAAAAGATTAATCTGGCTCGTCGTTTTCAAAGAAACCAAAATGTATTTTGGTGGATTTAATTTCGTAATTAAAAATTCTTCATGGGATTTTTTAAAAATCGTTTTATACTTTACTCTATTGCATATTTTAAAAAATTATTTCGATTATTAATAACAAAATAATAATGATATAAAATGAATAAAATTAAGTATTTTTTTCATAGGCAATGAAGTCATTTTAATAGGTCATGGGCCATTTTTATTACTTAATGTGGTGGCTCCGGAAGGCTCGCTAAGGAAAAACACGGACATGATTAGAAAGGTAAAATACGAGGTGGCTTCAATAAGTTTTCAGACATTTTTGCACAGGCATTTAAAACTGTCGTAGACTCTTAAAAATTCAGACTGGCTAATTTTATGATTCCAGGTTCAAAGGAACAGATACAACAAGAATTGAAATACACCCTACTAAAGCTTCATTGTCACAGTTGGTAAATTTCAAAAATGCCATCTGGATGTGAGGACACTTTGGAAGAACGATATGCAATAAAATTCTGTTTTAAATTTGAAAAAAAAATGCCATAGAAACGTATGGAGTACTTTAGACTGCTTTTGGACCATCTTGCATGAATCGAGTATTACATTTTGAGTGGCATAAGAGATTCAGGGAAAGCAGGGAGTCTGCGAAGGATGATGAAATGCGTGAGAGGAGTAAGGAGAAGTCAGAAGACCAGAATTGATTGGCCAAATAAAGAATTTCATTGATAAGGACCGTCGTGTGTCTATAAAGACAGTAAGTGCACAGTTAGAATCTTGTGCGGGAACTGTACACAATTATTTGCGATGAACTGAAGATGCGGAAGATTTGCGTGAAGTTTGTCCCAAGGGAGCTCAGAGAAGATCAGAAAGAAAGACGTTGTCATGACAGCAGGGAGATGGTTGAGCTGATCAATTCAGATTCCACAGTGCTTGGTGCTCTGACGACCTACAATGAAAGCTGGATTTACTGCTATGACTCAGAAACCAAGTGACAGAGTTTCCAGTGGAAGCATTCAAGCTCTTACAGACCCAAAAATGCCCGACCGAGCAAAAGCACCAAGATCTCTTTTTTTTTTTTTGACAGCACAGGCATGATCTACATGCACTGGGTTCCTATTGGACAGGCAGTCAACACGGAATACTATGTTGAAGTTTTAAGGAACTTCAGGAAGGGATTCCATCGGAAGACGCCAGCACTCTTCAAATCAGGTCAGTGGCATTTCTACCAGGACAATGCACCAGTCCACAACTCCATCATTGTCAGAGACTATTTGATTAAGATGGGCATCAAGACAGTTCCTCATTCTCCTGTAGTCCAAACCTTGCTTCCTGTAACTTTTTATTATTTCTCTAAGCTCAAGGAAAACTTTAGAGGCTGTCGTTATGAGACAATTGAGAAGCTGAAAGAGGCTGTGATGAGGGTCATTGACAAACTTATACAAGAGGACTTCCATGGGGCCTTCTAGAAGATTTTCGAACGGTACAATAAGTTCATTGCGGCTGGAAGAGATTACTTTGAAGAGGCTAGCATTTTATATGCATGTATTATCAATAAAAGTACCCGTGCAAAAGAAGTCTGGAAACTAATTTAAGGCACCTCGTATATTGAAACAAAAACAGAATATGCAAAGAGAACCATCGTAGCACATTCCACCAAAAATGGCGTACTACAAAGTTAACAGACCGGTATTTACAACTCTCCCACCGCGAGAGGCTGTGACACAAAGTCGAAAAGTGGAAAAATGAGTCAGCGCTCTAAGAGGAGAAGCACTCTGCCACTGCAAATATCAATCTGAGTAGTCCCCTCAGCATTCCCTGGTGAGGGCGCCTCAGACAACAACCGATAAACTTGCTCCTCCCAAGAGCCGAGAGGCAAAGCCTGGGAGATTGGACCTCATAGGTATCTCAGTAAATTTTGCATCAGGTCGACAACAAAAAGGCTACTAAAATGACCTAGCTTCTGTCAGACTTAGTTTTGAAGTTCCCACCTCGACGAACATTAACTACGAAGTTTACAGACCGATACTTACCTCTCTTTCCCACTGCGAGAGGATGTAACACAAGGTCGGAATGTGGGAAATGAGTCAGTGCTTCTTCTTTTGGAGCACTTTGACCCTACAAAAATGTGCCTCGTCGCCATTCCCCAGTGAGGGCGCCTCAAGCAATAAGTGATAAACTAGCTCCACCCGAAAGCGGGGAGGCTAGGCCTTAAAGCTTGAACCTCCTAGGGCTCAAATTTAAATATGTACAAGCCTTCAGGACTTTTGCGGCTAAATGAGGGGAATGATGGACTTAGTCATTTCTTTTTTTTTTTTTTTTTTTTTGCATGGTGTAGAACTCAAATTTACATATGTTAAGGCCTAAAACTGCACCGTTTGTTCATTTTCATCAGGATTTGACGGCCAATGGTGAATTTGGGGGCTAAATGAGGGGGGGGGGAGAGGCAAATGCTGAACTTAGTCATTTTTTATGTCTCGTTCACTGTGCCCTCATGGGGGACCATGCATGCTTCACTTGTTTTATTTAAGAACATCAAATTTTATGACACATTTTACTGAAAGATTAGTCCGCCATCTTAATTACAAATGATCGGGAATGTAGGATCAACAAGAGCCAGACAAATCGACTTTGAAAAAAAAAAAAGAAAAATCTTTCCACCCTCGAAAAATCCTTTGAAATTACCACTTTTTCAACTAAAATAACGTTTATGAACAATTTAACGTAAAATGAGCACCCATACGTTGAATCCCCCCCCCCGCCACCAACAAAAATTCTGTGTTTACATTTGGGGGAGGTTTGATTTTCTTAAATAAAAAAACAAAAACTACTTGATTGAGTCACGTGAATTTTGGAATATGACATCTTCGTGCAGTGACAGGTACGTACATCATAAAGATTTTTCTTGAAAAAAATTTTTTTATAGGCCCAAATGTAGGCAAGCACCGACTGATTTAACATCAACACTCATGTTCTTCAATGTTCCGTGATTATACTCGTAACAATATAAGAGTTTTTTTTTAATCTATTTTATTTTTTTGCTACATATTCAAAATTAACGGATCATGTATATTGTCTATTAAAAAGTCACCACATTGACAACGTCATTGAGTGTGCATGGATATAAGTAGTACATAGATAAAGATATTTTTAAGTTAAAAGGAAGTTTCTCTTGTGTATTCAAAGCGATTAAAATATTTTTTTATTTTAATAAATTTCCGAATTTTGTAAATAAAAATAAATATTTGAACCCTTTTTTTCGCAGAAAAAAAAGGGTTCAAATAAGGGCATTTGTCTTTCAGCAAATTTCTGATCTATTTCCCTGCTTCATGTTGAGGGAAGCGATTGTAAAGAATCACATGACCTACTGCAAGCGACCTGACCAGAAACAAGAAGCTGAAATATTCATTTTATTCTGTAAAATCAATCAATTTATTTACCAATTATCTTCTTTGATCTATTTATCAATGAATCTATGGGAAAATCATATTTGCAAATCGACAAATAATCAACTTCGTCAGCAAGAATCCAATCAATCTATCAACATTTCGTTTTATCAATATGTCTCCAAATTAATCTATATTCAAAATCAGTCACACACACACCCACACACACACATATATATATATAACAGAAAGGGTAATATCTAGTTTACAACTATTTGTAAACCAGATATTACAACTCAAATGTAAACTCCAAATAAATATAAATGTTATTGAAATATTTATATAATAATCCAAACCAGATGTAAAAGCTCAATTAAATAAAATAAAAAAAAATAGTACTTAAATATATTGTAAAATAAAAATCTTGTTATTGAAAATTTATTCAAATTTAAAAAAGAAAAACAACAACAAGAAAAAACAAAAAACAACAGAAAAAAAACTTATAAACCTGTAAGGGAATGTATACAAAATTTTAATGATTCGACAAGGAGTGCAAATAAACAAGAAACCCCTTATTCTATGGAGTTTACAAGGATGAAATTCTTCTCATCAGACGGAAAGAAGTTTGCAAAATGTACAATAAATTTTGCAGGTTAATGCACTGAAGGAAATATGAAATTTATCATATTTACACCTAAAAAGTAATTTTACAGTTACAGACAGTTTGTGGGGATTCAAAAGGGATTAAGAAAGCAGGGAACTGGCAAAATAGAGAACAAATAGGAAAGTCCAAGTAGTTGGATAAATGGGCGGCGTATGAATTGTAACGAGAATAAAAAATATCATCGTTTTGATGTTTCTTCTTCGCTCTTCCGCGCAACAAAAATGACCCATTTCTTGAGCGGATTGTGACATGACATTCGGCAAAGTGGTTAGATGCTGGAGGATCTCCACGACACTTCCCAAAGCCGAAATTGCACCAGATAAAGGTTATAGTGACTGTTTGGTGGTCTGCAGCCGGTTTCATCAATCACAGCTTCCTGAATCCGGGGGAAACGATCACTTACTGCCGACAAATTGACGAAATGCACCAAAAGCTTCAACATATGTGCTCGAGATTGGTCAATATGAAGGGGCCAATTCTCCTCCATGACAACGCTCGCCCGCATGTTGCTTAACTGACCCTGCAGAAGCTCAACGAATTAAGCTGCGAGACTGCCTCATCCGCCATATTCACTGACCTCTCGCCCACCGATTATCACTTTTTCAAGCACCTCGACAACTTCCTGCGCGAAAAATGCTTAAAAAGCTGAGATGATTCGGAATCGGACCCAAATGACTTAATCGCTTCCAGAACTCCGGATATATATGCTAATGGGAAAATAAACTTTTTTTCTCGTTGGCAAAAATGTGTCGATTCTAATGGTTCTTATTTCGATTAATAAAGTTCATTATGTAAGGAGTTATGATCTTTTGAAGTTGAACGACAAAAAACAACATTATTTTTGCATTAACTTAATATAGCAGGCCGTCCGGCATTGCCCGGTTGTAAAATACGCTTAAATATGATATTTTGATGAATGCAGATTTCGTATTTATTATTATATCATATTGGACCTAATATATAGGAATGATTTAAAGAGTTCAAAGAAACATGACTCGAAACCATCAAGTTTAGCTTACGATTTACTTTAGCCTTTCACGGTAATGCCTGAGCTATGCAGACAAGTTTGTTGCAAGGCTGAAAATTAAAACATGAGCCAATACCTATTGCGTTACGCATGCATATTCGTAATGCCGTCGTTCGACTTTCACCTGGAAAATTCCATTCACACTTTTGCACTGATTTTCCCCGGCCAAGATCCAAATATAAAGTTTCGCTTGAGTTCGAATCTCCAATAGATTAAGTTCCATGTCTGTAGACCAAAAACTGACATAGGAGTTTGGTAGGCAAACTTTTATAAACAAATATATATACGCATACATACATATATACAGAAAGAGGTTTGTGTATACTGTAACCTTTTTATGCAAATATTATGCAAGTATAAATCATGTAGAATATCTGCATGAATATAATTACACGTAATAGTTGACTAAAGATGGCCATTCCATAAGAAAACCGAAAAAACTAATAGGGAATTAATTAAAGTAAATGTTTAAAAGAATATGCAAATTAGCTAGATCTTTTGCAGATTAATGCAATTCCACGACCCAAAGTTGTATTTTCTTTTTAAATAAATAGGAAAAAGTTTGTTTGTTTAAAACCATAATCCTTTAGCGATTATAACACAGACTTTGATTGATTCGCTAAACTAAGCTCTATGTATAAAATCTATCTATGTATATGCATAAAATCACCCGGTAACAGGGATTTCTCTGCGTAGTTAAATTGCTATGATTATATGGTTATAATTTACCTAGCTCTGCTCACATATTGAGCACTATTGAAGTAAATACTGAAAATCGATACATAAAATAGTTTCAGATACAAATATTTGAGATAAAAATGCGCCGATACATTTTTTTAAAACACAATGCATTGTATTTATATTTACGCCCTAAGATACGAGTTTTTGGGATACGATTTTAAAAGTTGCGTGACACCCAAAAATTAAAAACCGCAAAACCCCAAAAAAGAAAAAGACCAAAAAGGAAAGCAAAAAAAAGAAGAAGAAGAAGAAGAAGAAGAAGAAGAAGAAGAAGAAGAAAGTGTGTTTGCATGTGCATCGTAAGTTAAGCTATGCTGTCTCAGCCTTCTCTGTCTAGCTCACCTTCGTTAAACGCTAATTCCTGTTCTTATGGTAAGTTAGTTACAATATTCTTTACTTTTTATTCATCTTTCTGTTACATTAAGATTTAAATATTAAGCATATAGTTAATTCATTCAACATTTTGTTCATGATTAATGTGTGTGTGTGTGTGTGTGTGTGTTTGTGATAGCTTTGCTTCTCTCCCTCAATGTACTTTCATGCATTCTATACGCTAGCATCGGATAGGTGGCTAGTACAACTTTATTTTTATTGTTTTCAGTAGAATGTACTATTATAAATTAATTTTCATGTCATTAGTGTTGGCTTTATTTTTCTTTCGTGATTGTTGGGTGTAATTTGAGCTGGTTTTGGATAAATTTCTCAACATTAATTTAGTTTCTTTTAATTCAAATGGGAATAATTATTTTGAGAAACGATGCTTTCGAGATACGTCGGCAGTCATGGAACGCATTGAATTCATGACTCAAGGTATTACTGTGTTTTCTTGTACCATTTTATGTGCATATATATAATTATTTACCATAATAATTATTAAATACCTAGAGGCACTAGCATTTCATCCTTTCGGGAATCGTCAGTGCAGAGTGTCACAATTAACACCAGTCGATAGATTCGAACCCGGCAACAGAAGCCATCTCTGACTTCATTAGCAAGGACCTAATCAATTTGGCTACCGTCAATCGTGAGAAATGCTGTTGAATTTTAAACATTTATTTTTAAAATCTTTTTTTAACGTCTGTCAGGGTGATCTAATCATTATATTATGATCTGCGGATAGGAACTAAATTGGCCGACTTTTTAATTCAATTTAAAGTGCTCAACGATAAGAAACGAGTTTCTTAAAGGGGCTGACATAATATATATATGTATATATATATATATATATATCAATTGAATGATTCGTCAGTTTTTAAATCTAAGTACTCTACACCTAAACTTTGTATTATTTATTTGATTTTCCAGTCGATACCCTCCAACCCCCACGTTAAACCGTTCAGCACATCCATAACCAATCGTCTATTCAGAACACTTCTACGGCGCTGTGATAATCTGAACCATGTTCGAATAAACCTGTCGGATTTTGAACAGGACTGGTTGGCCATGTCTCGGATTTGAAAAGATCAGACGAGCATGGCCTGATTCCTGTCTGATATTCTGCAGCTCCGAAAAGATAATCCTATAATACATCACACCACAAAAAGAGAATTAAAAAAAAAACAATGGCTCAGTGATGAAAATGTGGAAGCAATCAACAAAATAATTTCTATTTTTTCTTGATTTAAAAAAAAAATATATCTTATGTATTTATTTATTTTTAACGGATAACCGTTTTATTGATCTTTGGCCATGAAGAAAGATAGTTTTATTTAGAAGGCCAGACTTCATTTAATGCAACTTGGGAGGTTGGGGAGGTGGCGTTTTAGCCAGCTAACAGGATTCCAGTTGAACGCTAGCACAGCTCCGGATATACCGAGTGCATATATATATATATATAACAACAAAATTCCTCCTGGCGACGATCAAGGATCGGAAGCACTCGAGGAAAATGGTTGACAAAAGATTACTCGACAACCTAATACACAACTTAACAGAAACGAGAAAAAATGCTCGGCAGATCGAGAAAATCACAAGGAAAATGAGGAAAGAAAACTTTGTTGTATTTAATCAAACAAACATGTCTTGACACCAACTTGCTGCTAATATATATATTAGCAGGAAAACCTGACGTTACCCGGGATTGAATAATGATCGACGAATGTTTAACAGTCCCATATTTTTGTCATCGAAATCGGTGAAATCGCCGATTTTTCAATCAAATCGATTGATTGCCTGCTCTAGTTAGGGACCCAATGGAAGGAAGTTTCATATGCCCCCCCCCCTTCAGTGACTTCGTCCACAATACGTTGTAGGCTACACTGAGAACTTACTGTTAATTTTATAAAATTGTTTTTTGATATATATATAATGGCTTGAACTAAAGTTTAAAATGCAAAAGTCTAGTATCATGCTTAAATTGCGCTTTAAACAGAAACATTAATTTATTTTGAACGCGCTCCTTTCATATTAAAGAACCTACTGTTTATTCTATATGCGGGACCTTACTACATGTGCAGTGATAATAGCATGAATTTTTAAAAGAAAAAGTCAAGTATCATGGTGCAATCGTTCGCTAAACAGAAACGCTCATTTCGAACGCACCCCTGTCATATCAAAGAAACTACTGTTGATTTGATATGGGTGTCGAATGACTTGAACGGCTTGTGTGATAATGAAACTTCTCAAATGCACTTGTGATGTGAGGATTTGTAAGATGATAACTTTGGTCAAAATCGCTTGCTCCTTATTTCATCGGATTATTTCGATTATCGATTTTTATTGATATCCCTATACAGAGCCTATCTAAGAGCACTTCCAGGCACATGAAATAGCTTCATATGAAATTTCTTAAGAATCGACGCAGCCGTTTTCGCGTCCATAGAAAACTCTCTCTCGCTCTCTCACACACACACCCATTTCGTTTTATATATATATATATATATATATATATATATATATATATATATATATATATATATATATATCCGTGGAACTATACTTTATTTCCTTATAATATATACCAATCGTTATTTAAGAATCTCAATGTAATTACAGGGCAATATGGTGAATGAATGGTAAAAGTCTATATTACAAAGTTCATGATGTTGACAGTCTTATAATTTATTCCTCTAACTCAGGTGACATTTACAAATTTTGACAGTATCTGTTTCGTAGCGCAAAATCAATCAATTGTTATATAGTAAAACGGGAATGTATTTTGTCCTTAATTGACGGATTAATTGTTGCTATTTATCTGATGAGTTAAGGGCAAAATAGATTCATTAATTGATATAATAATTAAGGGGTTGATTTTACGCTACGAAACTGTCAAGAATTGCAAATGTTAACTGAATTAAAGAAATAAATTATAAGATGGTTAACATCATGAACTTTGGAATATAGACTTTTGTCATTAACTCACAATATATATGAAGAGAAAGAGAGAGAGAAAGAAAGAAAAAGATAGATAAATAAATAGAATGTTGTGTCCATAAAGTACGTAGTAACTTCTCTAGTATATATTAAATAGGAGAGCTCAATGCGTAGCAGGGGAATATTAATAGTTAAAAGAAGAAAAAAGCAATTAAAAAAAAAATTCACCCAATAAGGTTTTTCAATTTTCTTAATCGGTTAACTAAAGATGATCATTTGAAAAAAGTCCTATTTGGTTGAAATAAATTTATCAGGCAACAGCCTAAATTTTTGCTTGCTTTTTTTATTCTTTTAAAATATCTAGGTATATAGTCAAATAATATATAACCACATACATATAAAGTTGAGATTTTTATCGGACTGACGTTGATATTAAAAACCTACTTCTACTTAAAAATTATTAAAACGAATTTGTTAATAAACTCGATCATGTATATAGGAGCGACTTAGTAAAGATTTACTAATTTGTATATTTCTTTTGAAAAACCGCCTTTCATTAATTATACATATTTTCTACATTGTGTATAAATGCGTAACATTTAGAATGAAAAATAATGAACACAGACACACACACACACACACATATATATATATATATATATATATATATATATATATATATATATATATATATATATATATATATCGTAACAGGTAGCTCCGAATTGCCCGGTCCTGAAATACGATATTTTTTATTAATGCAGATTTCGTATTTATTATTACATTATATTGGACCCAATATATAGTAACGATTTAAAAAGTAAAAAAAAAAAAAACAAAAGAAAGAAAAAATTGATACATATTTAAAAGAATATGCAAATTAGCAAGATCTTTTGCAGATGAATGCAATTCTACGACTCATAAAAGAAAGTTGTATTTTCTTTTTAAATAAATAGAAAACAGTTTTTTTATGTGAATCTCAATACACAAAAAAGAACAAATAAAAAAATATTTAATAACTGTTTTTCTTTCTATAGAGATTTCGTTTAAACATATTTCTGAACTTTTTTTATATATATTTATTTATTCAAAATAAATGTCTTCTAAAAGTGTGTGATCATCTTTTACTTTAAATTTCCCGCTCGAAACTGGAGGAAAATACACGTGGAACCATTGGAACAACACGCATATTTCTCTTCTACTCCGAGGCATCACCTCGTCCATAACACCAAAACGAAGAAAAAAAAAATCACGGACCGAACTTCTAGGTGTATCAGAATTTTGGGGGAATTTTTGACACCCCTAACACAAAATTGCGAATAAATAAATTATATATATATATATATATATATATATATATATATATATATTATATATATATATATAAACTCGTAATTTCTCTGTTTAAAGTGGGTTGTTTATTTTCTTTATGGATTATACTTCCAAAATAAACTATTAAAGATGTTTAAAAAATAATAGAAATATTATTTTTTATTTTTAAAAAAATAGTGTTACAAAATGCAGGTGCGCCTTCATGCAGCCATTTTTTTTACGAAATGAAATCAATTTAATTTTACGAGTTAAATATTTTTCAATTTTTAAACTTTAAAAATCTATCAAAATTTTTCTATTGGTTCAATTCTTACGATATTTTCAGGGTCAATGTGAAATTTCATGCTCTTCCCAATAAACCGAATATAATGTTTTAGACAAACGTGTTTTTTTTTAATTAACCCCCCTCATTTTGAAATGTCTATTAACATTTAAATAATTTACTCACCAAAGTTCTATATATCATAAATTGAAGAGAAAAGATCAATGAATAATATATTGTAATTTAAAACAAAAAAAAGTGTTTTTTGAAAATTTACCTGCAAAGTCCAAAGTGTAAAACCTTTTTTAAAAAAACACGTTGAAGCATATGTTCATTTAAAAACCAAGTCGAAGCATATGTTCTGCTTATATTGTTCAGTAAATATTGGATGCTGACGACAATTTTTTCTATTTCATTCAATGTTTTCTTTTTTTAGATATTCAAAAACATTCACTCGATAAAGTGGAATTAAAATATATTAAATTAAAAATTCATGTATTTCTTTAAGAGAATAAAAAATCGACATTTGGTCGAGCCAATTTTTAGTAATCGGGCAAAATGCATGAATGAAATATTACTATCTTGCAAGTATGGTAGCACATACTGGCCACTTTATAATGGAAAGGAAATGTGTCAAAAATACAAAAGGGAGATAAGGATGCCTGGCATAAGGATAAAGGGAAGACAACCGAAACTGATTGGAGTAATTCTTCATATTTACCCTATCGAGATTACTAATGAGTTGTTTTTACGTTTTGGAAATAATTATTTTTGTCACTTTGATGCTTCCGTACATAACAAACTGACAACTCGAAGAACATCTGGGTTCTCTAATGGTGGATAAACTATTGGCGAAAAGACGGTTTACTGTGACTCTTGGTTTAAAAATCCTTTCATTTAAAAAATACATGGAATATAAAATATAAATATGGATAAATTCTTATACAGGAAGAATAGAAGCACTCATAGCTTAGTAATTTGGAACAGGTAAGTGATTTCTTGCCAGTTATGTATGTGTATATATATATATATATATATATATATATATATATATATATATATATATAAGATTTCGATTCAAGTTAATTTCGTTGCTTTTCGGGAAATCTTTTTTTAAAGAAAACCGATTAAAAAAATATTGTATATTTTTCGATTAAACCTTTTATGATTTTAAAATTTGGTCTTTGTTCATTTTATTGAAATAAAAATTAGGGGTTGAAATTACATTTTCATATTGTTATAAGCTTGTAGACGTGGAGAGTCTATTTAAACAAATGTTTGCAATGGCGACTTGCCCAAAAATTCTGATACACCTACCGGATTTCCCACCTCGATGAAACTATTTTTAGCGAAATATTGGACTTAAAACAACAACCATAAAAGTATATAAAAATGATTAGTGGCACCACCTGATTTCAGAGGTGTTTGTTGCCAACGAGATTTTAACGAGATTTCAACGAGACTGTGTTTAAAATATGAATGAAATGTTTTTTAAAACATTTATGAAGCCTTTTTGTTTGATTAAAAACACAGTTCGTAACATATTATAAAAACAGTTCATAAATATTTCCATAACTGTTCCATTTTTCTGTATGATGTGAAAAAAAATATCAACATCTGATGCTTGATTAAAAAAAAACAATTCATAAACATATTTTTATTATAAAGATTATAATTTTGTTATAAACGTTCAAATAAATAATGTTTGAATAAAACTTTTATTTTTAGATTTGATTTAAAAAAAAAAGGTACATTATATATACAGTTTTCGTCATCCGTACCTTAAAATTGTCTGACGTCACTTTCGCCGAATGGCTTTGTAAACGAAGAAGTGCGACTCTTAACGAAAGCGTGACTGGGACATAATGGGTTAACTAATCTAAATGGGATTGGTGTGTCGTAAAACAGACAAACAAAACCATTATCTTTTCATCTTTGTTTTGGGGGAAAATAGTCTTTTATTCTCTAATTCCGTTCTGACAAGTTTGATGCCATCTCTGAACTCTCTTTCAAGCAAACTTGTCTTTGATTCCCAGGAAAAAGAACAACAAGAAGCAATTGCATATTCCATGGTTCTTGACTCGATGATGCCATTATTCGTAGATATTATCAGCCTTGCTTCTATATTGCCATGTTGAAGTAATAACTAAACGGGACGAGGTATGAATTATGTATCAGCGTCGCATAGTGTCTCCCGTTTCATCACACCATCTCTGGTCATTTTGCAGATTGAGGTTGGATTTTCTTTAACTGCAGATCAATATCCAAGAATCCTTTCATGAAGTGTTGTCTAACACAAATATTTACCAATTCCTCAGAGAAGAAAGCAGTTCAAACCGCATATATTAGTTCACATAAATAGTATCAGGAAATAAATGAACAACCACTGTTTATATATAACTAGCCTGGTTGCCCGGGG
>NC_136496.1:30726739-30746739 GCF_053919585.1 Euprymna scolopes | reverse complement strand
ATAATCTACAGGGTGTCCACAAAGTTTGGCTACATAATTCAGCCAGAGTTTGTGGACACCCTGTATATATATATATATATATATATATATATATATATATATATATATATATATACTTGTAGTCAAATTGAATATTGAAATTCTCATCACTTTGGTTTTATTCGATGAATCTACGTGAAAAATTTACAGGCTTTTTGAAGATTAAAATGCTATTTTATGGTAAACATTTTATGACAATTGGTAAAACAGAACCTATATTTTCAAACCATTAAAATATGCCCAAATTTGCCTACATTTGTATACATAGTGTCCTGGCAAGCCAGCGTCAGTTTTGCTGCTTTAGTTGTCTGTCCTGTAGCCTTGCCAGGCGACGAACACATACATATAAATGTAAATATATAAAAACTCTTTCTAAACTTACTTGATTCGGAATTAAATACCACGAAAAGGACTGATATGCCATAAAACAAAATAACCAAACACACACTGTACACGCACACACACTGTACACACACACACACACACGCACATATATATATATATATATATGTATATATATATATAGATAGATAGATAGATATTTCTGTAGAAATATATTTTCTTATAATATATACCAATCCTTACTAAAGGAGCTCAATATAATTACAGAACAATATACAGATATAAATGACAAAAAAACTATATTCCAAAATTCATGATGTTGACCATCTGAATTAAAGGAATAAATTATAAGATGTTCAACCTCTTGCATTTTGGAATATAGCCTTTTGTCATTTAATATATATATATATATATATATATATATATATATATATATATATATATATATATATATATTAAGTAATGTGATTTATAATTTAAAAGTTTTAAAATTTTTAAAATTTAAAAATCAAAATTTAATTAAATTAAAAATCAGTTTCATAAGAAGGAACAACAACAAAGTCAATTATCTGTACGATCGTTTCGGAAATCCGTGCTTTTTATTTGTGGTATACATGAAGTCACGTAGAATAATTATACATAGTTTTTTTGGTAAGCACGGTCTCCTCATCAGCAAATTTAGGAGGATTTCTATTGAATTGAAAAGACACCAAAAATAAACCTAGCATTAAAAGTAAGGCAGATGAATCTTTTGGTTTTTCTTTTTTTGAAATCAGGAACTGTATTTAAAGTAGTCATTTATATATATATATTATATATATATATATATATATATATATATATATGTGTGTGTGTGTGTGTTGTGTCTGTATCAATAACAACACGAACGCAGAAAGTAAAGGTAAAACAGATATATTAAGACGAAAATATAATACATATTTACAAAGGTGCAGTTGTACTGCAGTTGGAAGATTGTCCGGCAGAGAGCGTGTTAAAGTCTTTCATGGAGCAACCGGCACATGCGTCTTGCCTATCCGGCGTTCGAACACAGCTCGCCGGTCTTGCTGACTTGATATCTTTATATCTTGTTCACCCACGTATGCTAATTAGTGGGCGTCTCCACAACAATATATATCATATGTTACATAAAAAGTAAAACCATCATGAGGAGATTAATCTCAAAATTTTCTTCTTTCTACTTTAAATACTTGTTGTTAGTATTTGGAAGAAGTATTTTAGAGGAAAAATAGATTATTGCATCCAATTTTTCCAGAATTTTTATAAAATATATAATAATAATAATAATAATAATAATAATAATAATAATAATAATAATAATAATCACTTCATTATAACATGTACGGGACGTTTCTCTCTTGCGTTGAATTTAATTTTTCTGTTTAGTTAATTTGTTAGGTACGTAACTCATCAATTCTAAAATACGAATTAATTTTACATATCTTTCCCAACGATTCCATCGAATCTAAAGCATCTAAACGCTTATTGATAGAAACTTTCTCGAAAGGATTGTAATTATATTATGATTAGCACATTAACTAATTCGTACCATACAAAACCTTGAGATTAATTTCAATTAAAGATTAGCAGAAAAAAAACAATTTGATCCTAATGAAGTTAACTTTAATATAATGGCCTTAAAATACTAAAACATAAATGATATATATTTTCCCATTATACAACCTATCATGTACATAATTGTTTAGCCTAAAGTGTTACATCATTATTTATATAGATTTGAAGTATATCTCATTCTATGGAAACAATTCTATAAAATTTCCTGTTTTATATTAAGTAATTCTCATTAGATGTTACGATATGCAAGGATTCCAAAGTGCATAAATTACACTTTTTCCTCTTGTTAGGTATGAGCTTTGACCACACAAATTCATGATATATATTATTTTTACCTAATTTAGTGAAAAGAATAGAGGCTTTATCAGACTCAGAATTCGACTACATTTTAAAAGTACACAAATGATTTCTATATCGCTCCTAAAAAGTAACGTTAATGGATCCGAAGTATTTCCAGAAATCACGTCACATTTTTATACAAGACTAGCGAGGGGGTGAGACCTTGCCCGGTCGTAAAATACGCTTAAATATGATATTTTAATTCGTTTAGATTTCGTATATATTATTATAGAGTCGTGATTTCAAAAGTAAAATAAAAGTATTTGGTTAGCATAAGGTAGAATCGAAACCGACAGCAAAACTAGAATTCAAGGCTAGTGATGTTACCACTGTACCAATGTAACACGCATATGAACTGATTAAAAGTAATAATTACAATTAACAAAAAAAGACCAAAATGTATAGCATGGTTTTAAAGATGATGCCGCGACTAAGACTAGAGGCTGTTTTTTATTGCCTGATAAAATCTGAAACAGTAGACTTATTATCGCAACTAATAATAATTTTTTTTATCTAAAGGGAATAACATATCTTGCCCTTTTTATTGAGCACTATCTAAAGCCTCGTGAAATTCAATATTTGTTATATTTTTGAATATTTTTAACCTTGAACATATATATTTTTTTTCTTCCCCGCCATAATCATGACTTTTTTTTTCGTAATTTTTCGATTTAGCTCTGGTGAACGAGGAACGAAACCCGGTTAGCTAACCTTTATTTTCATTTTTTATTTGTTTAATCAGGTTACTTGATCTATATTTAGCCATTATATATATATATATATATATATATATATATATATATATATATATATATGCATAGAAAATATAATGGCTGTCTTTTCGGTTTCGAGCGCGACAACATCCTATATTTCATGCCGTCTTCTCTGCTCTCTTCTCAAATAATTGTATGTGTGAAGAGAGAGAGAGAGAGAGAGAGAGAGAGAGAGAGAGAGAGAGAGAGAGAGAGAGAGAGAGAGAGAGAGAGATTTAGACAGACACATAGAAGGAGAGAGAAAAAGACGGGGTGAGATTCACATGACGCAAAAAGAAAGAGGTGTGTTGGGTAAAATTGTAATGTAGAAAAATGAACTGAAGAGAAGATTATATATATATATATATATATATATATATATATATATATATATATAATAAATAAATAAAAATGTCAATGTTGGTTTGTTCGGAGTTAATTGTCTAAAAAACCACTGGACGGATGGCTTCCACGTTTTGGTATAATATGTTTACTGTATCCATGTGTGTTTTTATATATTTCTTTTTATTTATAACATTATACTTAATTTTTCTATGATAAATAGCTGGATTTCTTTGTAGCGAGAGGCCATTTTTTTTTATTTAGGGACAATTATTTATTACCGCTTCCTGTCACGTGACCAGTGTTACAATTTTAGCGGTTTTCCTGCTAGATCTGGAGATTTCGTTTACAATCTAGCGGGAAATTCTAGAAAATCTGGAGGTATTTGGCACCCAGACACCCGCATTAAATTGCTTGAAAATACTTTAAAACATAAAATAAACTCATTCATGTAAGTAAAAAAAAAAAGTAGCATTTATTGCCTTTGGTAACAATTATTTATTGATTATTTGTTTTGTTTTTCACCTTTTTTTCGACTAACCATTCTTAAATCTCACTATAAAATCGATTTTTCCAAGTACATTTTAGGTGGGGGGGATTCCAATCTCCCCGAAGGGGTTTGTATTACTGTACACGGGTTTGTATTACTGTACACATAGATTCGAAAAAGTTGTCAAAAAACAAATATATAACAAATAAATGTTATCAAAGGCAAGATAAGTTACTTTTCTGCCAAACTGGCTAGCGATTTTCTGGACATTTCTTTCTCCTGATCTCGCGGGTTTTTTTTTAAATCTCAGTTGACAACATTGCATCACTAAAAAAACACCACAGGCTTAATGTAAACAGAATGTGTTTACAATATCGGTAAATTTTCAATGGGTTTATTGATAATGTAACGATGTGATTGAACTTTAATTTAAATTAACCACACGTGGTCGAAAAATGAATGCCGACGCTCAAAGTGTATACACATTTTGATTCCATCCTTTACTTAAAAATTCACCAAAAATCAGGAAATTAACGAATTTTAATGAAAATTGCAGTATTTTTCAAATAATGATCGCAGAATATAATGAACTAATTATTTTTACTTAACTCTTGGTGAAAATGTTTTATTTTGTTTAAACAAAAAATACCTTTACTAAAGTTATGGTTTTCAGTAGTTAATAAAAAACGCAAGAATTTATTTTTGCTTTTTTTAAAGCATCGTAATTTGTAACAATAAAAAATAATTTTTACAGTAACATTACGAAAAAAGCCCCTAAAGTCCGTATTAATGTATTCGATATAACTCGAAGAAAAATGAATTATCGGATACTATTCAGGAAATTAAAGATTCAATTAGATTCCTATTTCAGTCACCTAAATAATTTAGGGTGAAATGTGTTTAGGAATTTATAGCCAAACCTAAATATCTTCTTTTTTTTTTTTTGGTAAATATCCAGATACGCTTCTACAGAACACCGACCACTCTAATTTGTTTGGGGGGGATGTGATGTTGGGGCGCGCGCGCGCCAACATCATATCCGCTCCCCCCCCCCCGCTCGCGCCCCCAATGTACAAAGTAAAATCTTCGGAAAATGTTAAATAGTGTTCTAATTGGTAAATGTCGGTGCGTTACTTACGGAAAATTTGAAAATTCGATGTTCCAGGTAAAAAAAAACAAAAAAAAAAAACAGATAAATTACCCCCACCTACTCCAACTTGGTGTGCTTTCCTTTTCTTATTTTATTTCTTTTTCAGCTAATTTTAAATTTTCCACCCAAAAAGCGCTATAATGTATTTTTGAAAATTAGAAAATTCTATGTCCTGGAAAAAAAAATCCCCTCCCCCAACATAGTTTGCTTGGTGAAGCCGTCGTTTATGCTACAGCGTGCATGCGCGTAGCATAAACGGATGCTGCAAAATGGTGTAAAGAAGTTCGTGGGTTCAGGGGTAAATACCATGCAAACGGTAAATTTGCCCCAAGTTTGACTATCAGATTCGTTGTCAGCGACCTCAATTACCTACAAAAAACAAATTAGAGTCGTCGGTGTTCTGTAGTAGCGTATCTGGATATTTACCCTTTTTTTTCTTGCTTAAAAAAATAGCATTAATACAGTAAGTTAGGTAAACTGACTTTTTCGTTTAAAAATGGAATTATTTCCCTTTCGTTATTAACTTTAAAAAAAAAATTGTTTTTTTTAATAAATATTTTGTGGGGTTTGTATTACTGTACACATAGATTCGAAAAAGTTGTCCAAAAAGCTATATATAACAAATAAATGTTATCAAAGGCAAGATAAGTTACTTTTCTACCAAACTGGATATATTTTTCGTGTTTTTATTCAATGTAAGATGTTTATTCAGCTCGAAAACCATACAGTGTTTACCGACGTATTGGAACATTCAATATGGCGTCTGATTCTCTCTTTAACACGGTAAGCGTGGGAAAAGATGTTATAAATAAAAAACCGGATAAAATACTGTTAAAAACTCGCTCAATATATGTTACCGTGACATAGGTTGACATATATTCGGCGGGTTTTTAATAGTATTTTGTATAGTTTTTTTATTTATAACACCTTTTTCCATACTTACGGTGTTAAAGAGGGTGTGAGACGCCATCTTGAATTTTCAAATACATCGGTAAACACTATGTTTTTCGAGCTGAATAAATATGTTACATTGAATAAAAACACAAAAAATATATCCAGTTTGGCAGAAAAGTAACTTATCTTGCCTTTGATAACATTTATTTGTTATATATTTGTTTTTTGACAACTTTTTCGAATCTATGTGTACAGTAATACAAACACCCATTTTGTGTTTTATATACATAAAGTACAATTGTTGAATGTTACTGTTTTGATTATATTCGTTTGGGGGATGCACAATTAAAAAATTAAGAAAGATTAAAATGAAGCGAAATTTAAGTTTCCGTTCCATTTTTACAACAACCGTAAAACAGTGCATACTCAGCAAGTTTTATCGTAATTTATAAGCATATTGAAACACTAAATCAACATTTTATTTATTTTTTTGCATAATTAATGATGGAAGTATTTTTCTGTTTATTTTCTTAACATCTGTTAAAAAAAATAATTTGTATATTCTCTTGAAAAAAGAATCAAACTTTTCTCTACTTTCACATGTGTTCCATTTTAACAAACTGAGCCACAGCAACGCGTGGCCGGGTACAGCTAGTATATATATATATATATATATATATATATATATATATATATATATATATATATATATATATCAGTGGATAATTATATTTTAAAAACAGTATACATACCGCTCCCCATGTGGGGGTACCAAATTGGTTAAAGGGAAAATTATTCCCAACTCGCATTTAGGTAAAAATGCACTTCCGTAAATAATTGAATTCATTCAAAAACGTATCGCAAAAAAAAAAACAAAGAAAACAAAACAAAACAAAAAAAAAACAATAACATCTAAATACATCGCGATATATCCTAACTGTCGGCGAGATGGACCAGCGGATAAAGAGGTCAGGCTCATTACTGTGGGGTCCTGATTTCTAATCTCGATAGATTCAGCCACTCTGATGAGTTGTACACGACGAAACACGTTTCAGTGGATAATTATATTCTTAAAAGGATTTTTTTTTTACACAGTGATCACCACTTATCAAGGCCCGGAAGCCACTCAGGGATAAGGGTTATTGCAAGTACATTACGTTAGTGTGGAGATTTGATGAAGTGTTTACTTAAGGGGGCGGTTTATTAGGAATTTGTTAACATTGGACTTGAAGACATCCAAGTTGTAGTCCGGTGGGAAGCAGGCAGACGGAGGGGGGTGTCTGGTCACGAATAGGCTCCTATTATGGTTGACTATTTTAAAAAACTGATTACATATAATGATAGAAGATGTATCGAGACACAGGAATGGGTATGTTTGATCTGGCAGAACGGTGGTTCATTAAAACTGTGGGGTCCGCGTGCGCGCCTGGTCCACAGAGTATGGAAATAAAAAATTTAAAAATTAAAAAAAAAAAACGTTTACAAGTGTGTTTGATATAGATGTACATAAGAATACTTTGATAAGTATGTTTTAACTTAAATAGGGATGGTATAATAAAATTGTGGTGTCTGCGTTCGCGCCTGGCCTCCGTGGAATGGAAATAGGCACAAACTTTAATAAAGACTTTTCATATCTATCTGCGTAAGTATACTTTGATAATTATGTTTCAGTTTGAAGAAATATGGTATGATAAAATTATGGAGTGTTCGTTCGCACCTGACCTCTATAGAATGGAAATATGTCACAAAGTTTAACAAGGTTTTTTTAATATAGATCCACAGAATATTGTGATAAGTGTTTCAGTGTGAACAGGTATGGTATAATAAATTATGGGGTTTATCTATTTTATTTTTACTTTCATCATATTCTGCTTTGGTTTTGATATACCCAAATTCGAAGCTATCTCTTTACAACCCTTCCTTTTCATAACCTATCATACTTTCATAAAGTCCATTTTCTGTAGGCTGTTTTTGACCCAGTCAACGGCGGGTACTTTTGCTAGTATATATATATATATATATATATATATATATATATATATATATATATATATAGAGAGAGAGAGAGAGAGAGAGAGCGAGAGAGAGGGAGAGTGAATTGGATGGAAGATGCAGAAGCACAGATAGAATTCAAACGAAACGTTCACGCCGAACTCACAGTTTACGTATCTTTCCAAGACTTGCATATATACACACAGCTACGCAGCTGTACATAGAACCCCAGAAAATAATTCATATATTTTTTAACTTATGTTTTCCTTTTTTCTACGGTCAATACTCGGAGTACTACAGAACTGTATTAAAAATTCGAAACATTAATATTATCTACTAATTAACCGCTTTCTGCCAAAAGATCATTAATATTTGCAGAAATTCATCTCGAGATTCTAATTTTCGCTGTAAAGTGAATGATTGTCCAATACACCAGAAGGAAAATAATTTATATCAGTTCATTTAAGTCGACAAGAACCCTTTAAGAGCAGTCTTTTTTTATTTTAATTGATTATATACTTAGAGTATCTATTTAGTTATTTATCTCTCTCTCTCTCTCAATATATATATATATATATATATATATATATATATATATATATATAGTAATTTATAAAATATACATGGCGATTAAGCTACACTGAATATTCTGCGTTTCATCCACTATAGGATTCGTCAGGCTTATGCGCGAATTCTGTGGTTGTTTCTCGTTTTTATATATGTTGAGGATTTTAGTTAGCCAATCAGCTTTCTAGTATCCTTCCTATCAGCCAATGGGCATGCATTTTATCGAACAGAGGATCTGTTTTAGAACTAGGTTAGTGGTTTAAGGCAGACGATTTTCCGCCTTTCTTTTTTTTATATATATATAACTAGCTCTACCTACGTATTGAGCACTTTTGAAGTAAATACTTAAAGTTTACGCATAAATCTATACTTTCGTATATTAATTTTATGTGAGTAAATGAAGTAGTTATGTATATATATATATATATATATATATATATATATATATATATATATATATATATACCTACAGGCACTAGTGTTTTATGCTCACGCAATCAACAGTGTAGGAAATTATATTAAACTCAAACCCAATCGAAAAGTTACCCAAAATAATACACACACACACACACATATATATATATATATATATATATATATATATATATATATATATGCGGGGTACAAAATTTGATAATTGCAATGATAACAGGAAGACCGGTTTTGATGATTTTGTTTATGATTAAAAGTGGGAAATGAAAAAAAAGATTAATGTGGAAGGCCAGTTAATCATTCTCGTTTTCACTTTTCGTAAGCTGGATCTAGGGATTTACTTTTTGTTCTTTCTTTTGAAATTTTAAAGTTTCAGTATTTTAGACATATAGTGTATCTTGTTTTTTTTTTTATACACTATATCGCTATTATTTTAAATATATCGTATCCCATTTCAATAGATTTTATTAATAAAATTTAAAAGAAAGTAAAAAAAAAAAAAATCCCTCGATCCAGCTTATGAAAAGTGAGGGCGAAACCGCTCAGCTGACCTTCCACATTAAATTGTTTTTTTTTAAATTTTTCCTCATTTCCCACTTTTAAGCATCAACAAAATCATCAAAACGGGTCTTCCTGTCATGATTACGATATATATATATATATTTATATATATATATATATATATATATATATATATATATATATATATATATACGAGCAGTTCAACCCGGCTTTGATTGGGCCCTATGTACTGTTCATAACTTGCCTTACGTGTGAGTACACTTTATGTAAGATTTCAAATGTTTAGACCAAATATGGCCTGAGTAATTCCGTAGAGACCACAGAGGTAATTTTTTTAAACTTTGACCCCAATTTTGACCACTTAACATTTATTATTTTGGTCTCAAATCAAAATACAACATTTTATCCATGTCCAGTGTACCTACATCTAAAATTTCAAATGTCTAGACCCAAAATTGCCGGAGAAATTTGGTAGAATCTGCAAAGGTCAATTCTTTCAACTTTGACCTTTTGGCAGCCAAATTTTCGCCCCCCAAAATGATTAAAATGCTTGCCGCATGTCTGAATATCCGTTATGTATAAATTTCAAATGTTTAGACCTAAAATTGGTTGCTTAGTTTGCTAGATACCGCATAAGTCAAATCTTTTAAACCTTAACCCTCTGGCAGCTCAAATATTCGATACAAACCGATTAAAAAGCTTGCCCTATTTCTGAATATCCTTTTTTGTAAAATTTCAAATGTTTAGACCAGAAATTTCATAAATAATTTGGTAAAGACCGCAAAGGTCAATTTTTTTAAAAACTTTGACCTCAATTTTGACCCCTTAACATTTATGTTTTTGGCTCAAATCAAATTAAAAAGTTTGATCCATGTCCAAGTAACCTACATTTAAAATTTCAAGTGTCTAAACTGAAAAAAGACAAATCTCAATACCGCTTATGTCAAATCACGAGTCTATCGACTGAAAGTTGACAGAGTAGTTTAGTAGAGAAATGTACACACGCAGACATTTTCAATTTTATAAGCAGCATATAAAACGTAACAGAAAAAAGCAACATATAAAACGTAACAGAAAAAAGCAACATATAAAACGTAACAGAAAAAAGCAACATATAAAACGTAACAGAAAAAAAGCTACATTTAAAACGTAACAGACAAAAAGCAACATATAAAACGTAACAGACAAAAAGCAACATATAAAACGTAACAGAAAAAAGCAACATATAAAACGTAACAGAAAAAAGCAACATATAAAACGTAACAGAAAAAAGCAACATATAAAACATAACAGAAAAGAAGCAACATATAAAACGTAACAGACAAAAAGCAACATATAAAACGTAACAGACAAAAAGCAACATATAAAACGTAACAGAAAAAAGCAACATATAAAACGTAACAGAAAAAAGCAACATATAAAACGTAACAGAAAAAAAGCAACATATAAAACGTAACAGACAAAAAGCAACATATAAAACGTAACAGAAAAAAGCAACATAAAAAACGTAACAGAAAAAAGCAACATATAAAACGTAACAGAAAAAAGCAACATTTAAAACGTAGCAGAAAAAAAGCAACATTTAAAACGTAACAGACAAAAAGAAACATATAAAACGTAACAGAAAAAAAAGCAACATATAAAACGTAACAGAAAAAAGCAACATATAAAACGTAACATAAAAAAAGCAACATTTAAAACGTAGCAGAAAAAGCAACATATAAAGCGTAACAGAAAAAAGCAACATTTAAAACGTAGCAGAAAAAATCAACATTCAAAACGTAACAGAGAAAAGCAACATATAAAAGGTAACAGAAAAAAGCAACATTTAAAACGTAACAGACAAAAAGATCCATATAAAACGTAACAGAAAAAAGCAACATATAAAACGTAACAGAAAAAAAGCAACATATAAAACGTAACAGACAAAAAGCAACATATAAAACGTAACAGAAAAAAGCAACATAAAAAACGTAATAGAAAAAAGCAACATATAAAACGTAACAGACAAAAAGCAACATATAAAACGTAACAGAAAAAAGCAACATATAAAACGTAGCAAAAAAAAAGCAACATTTAAAACGTAACAGAAAAAAAGCAACATTTAAAGCGTAACAGAAAAAGCAACATATAAAACGTAACAGAAAAAAATCAATGTATAAAACATAACAGAAAGAAGCAACATTTAAAACATAACAAAAAAGCGACATATAAAACATAAAAAAGCAACATAAAAACGTAACAGGAAAAAGCAACATTTTAAACATATCACAAAAAAGCAACATATAAAACGTAACAGAAGAAGCAACATATAAAGCGTAACAGAAAAAAAGCAACATTTAAAACCTAACAGAAAAAAGCAACATTTAAAACGTAACAGAAAAAAACAACATTTAAAACGTAACAGAAAAAAAGCAACATTTAAAACGTAACAGAAAAAAGCCACATTGAAAATGTAACAAAAAAATCAACATTTAAAACTTAACAGAAAAAACAAACGCTGTAAGGCAATAAAAAGACTAGCAGGACAATGGCGTCAGGAAAAGAGGAGGATTTTGATGAGATAGACGAATCCAGCATTTGTGACATAAAAGTCGATTAAAAATAGATGTTAAGCTCATTCCGCGAGAGAGGAGGAGGTTATAAGCTCCTCCTCTTTATATCTTAACATAATTGGTCTAGATATATCCTCTTTCCATCAATACCGTATTTGTAGAAAATGACCTGGGAAGCTGTATCCATGGAAAAACGTAAATTAAGAAGTTAAAGAAAGATTGAAATGGCATCGATGGAAGCTAAAAGATTAATAATACAAAGAAAACTTTATTTAAAATAATAATTGAAAACCAAGCTGCATTTTTTTTCTAATTTCCAATTTTTAATATACTTTGTTTGATATGTATCGCATTTTAATTATCATATGTATGTAGATAGATGTGTTAATAAAATCCATTGCTGTCGGGAAATCGTGTCTATGTTAATCCATCTCGTCAAATCGGGGACATTCGGAATTAGTTCTCCAATTTTTAAATTGCAATGGAACGGTATTATTTTAATTCTAAACGCATTTTCTTATGATATCTTTTAACAGGCAGAATATTAATAACTTATTTAATATTTAATACGAATAGGACTTTTCCGTCTTTCTGGCTATATGTCTGTGACTCTGCCTGGAAGTGCAATTAAAAACAAGGTCCTATATTAAGAGTAAAAAAAAAAAGGGGGGGGGGTACAATTTTATGAGGAATGTAATGATGTTATTAATTTTGCTTTGGCTATGCTTATACCAAAATGGAGAGGTTTGTGTTCGCACTAGATATCCGTAAACAGTAAATAAAGATTTTTATTTTATTGTAAAGTTTATCTTTTTATTCATCCGGACCTCTTTCTCGCTCTCTCTCTCTCTCTCTCTCTCTCTCTCTCTCTCTCTCTCTATATATATATATATATGTATATATAAGGAACTTTGTGCGTGTGTCTGTGTCTATGTATGTGTCGTTTCCTATGGGTTCGAAAACGGCTGGGCCAATTTTAGTGAAATTTCACACAAAATCTATCTAAGAACACTGCCAGATACATAATAAAGTATTATGTATCTGGCAGTGTTCTTAGATAGATTTTGTATAAGAATATCGTCAGTAAGTATCGAAAATCGAAATAATCTGATGAAAGCAGGAACTGGTGATTTTGACCAATGTCAGCACATTTTATAGGCTAACATCACGAGTGCATTTGAGAAGTTTATTACCACACAAGCCGAAAGGCTCGGCGTATAACATTGACAGTAGGTTCTTTCACATGACATTCGAAATGGATGTTTCTGTTTTAAGCACAATTGAAGCATGATACTTTAATTTTTCATTTTAAACTTAAATTCAGGCCATTGTCACTGCCAGGATCTAGCTGGTTGTCAAATTAGTCAGGAGTATGTATATCGAAAGGACACAAGTATTATCGGTTCATCAGAGAACATTCCATGAAAGTCCTTATAAAGCAGGCACAAAGATGCACCATGATAGTGATGGGACAGAGGTTAGTGCTTAGCCGATAGCGCGTGACATTTGAGACTTTTTCGAACATTGTCTAACATTGATACACCATCCCAAATGTGACATCAGTACTTCATGAATTGACGAATTTTAGCTTTATATTATACTAGCGAGGGGTACCCGGCGTTGCCCGGGTGTTTTTCGGGGTATGTGAAAAAAACCCGAAAATCTGAAAAAAAAAGATGCCCGTGAAAAAAAAAAAAACGAAGCCTTCACGACGCGCAGTTGGAAAATAGTAAAGTGTTCTTAAAAAAAAAACAGGTGCGCGTTTTTGATTGACGTGACGGCGATAGGTATTCAGCAGTTAGCATTTTGTGCGAGAAGGGGGACAAGAATTAAAATTACGTAAACGGGTATTTGGAGAGTTTTTAGATGTGATAAGCCGTAAGAAAGATGTTTTGTTTTAGCATTTGGTTTTGTTGTTTTTTTTTTTTTTAGAGATCCTAAAAATTTTTCTCCAAGAAAAGTGACTTGGTAGGGATTGATAAGCACAAGAAGTGCCCCTATACGAAAAATTTGGGAACCTGGTTAATTTAGTGCTTAAAATAAGCTGGTTGCACGTACCGACTCCAAGCAAAGTGGTAAGTCTTGGCTTAATTAATAAACAGGCGTTGGAAAGAATACGAAAATTCTTAAGGGGACCAGTAAACCGATGAGAGGTAGTCCCGAGGCAATCACATATAGCATAATGAAGTAAGAGACAAGCAAAAATATGCCGTAGATTACGTAAGAAAGATATAACCTTGTATTTTTTAGAGAAGCAGGAATGTGGGATATATCTGCTGGATCTTAGAAGCTGGTGAGAGAAAAGAAAAATCACAAAAAAATCGGGCTATTAGATAGTATTTAGAGCGCTATTAAGGTGTTAGGCGCAGAAAGGTGTTAGTTATTTAGGGGTGATATTTCTAAATCCTCGTCGAAGTTTCAAGAATCCAAGCAAGGAAATCCGAGTGAATCCGCATGAGAGAAAAAAAAAAGGTATATCTTAAACTTCTGAAGCCAACCACAAAGATTTAAGTATATGAGCTTTGGATAGTTATAGAATAAAAAACAAAGCCATACTTGATAAGACTAACCATGCGGAAAGAATTGATCAGAACACTTTTGAGACGAAGGAAGTCGTCCATTTCGAGAAAGGTGAAAAACTCTAGTTTGCGGCATATGGGTGGCTGGAAAATAGCTGATGTGAATCATAGGTAAAGACCCTACACCAAAAAAAAAAAAAGTAAATGCCACAAAGATCAGAAAGGTTCTGATCTTATAATTAAATAAATAATTGTGAAGTCGGCCGTGAAGGGCTGACTGAAAGAGACTTTTTTGTGTTTTTTTAGCCTGATCTTTCTAGCCGTGTGGTTGTGTAGATGTAAAAATAAAAAAATGTACTAAATTTAAAAATGCATACATTTTTTTTGTGAAATATGGAAGGGAGGGATGTTACATGATAAGGACTGTCCCCTTTTCATGTAAGTATAAAAATGGAGAATTTAGTTTAAAATGAAAATGAAATGGCATAGGCGAAATTCGAACCTCGTAATCTAGTTTAGAAATAGATTACGTGTGAGAATTTCCAAAAATGTAAAACAAACATTTGTTTAGAATATCGAAAAATATTTCAAGAAAGAATGTTAACTATCAAGTTTGTTATGGAATTTTAGATTGAAAGAATGCAGCTTATAAGATAATGTTTTTAACATATTGAATATAGGTTAAAATTCCTTTTGAGAAATAGGAAAAGTTTTGGACACGTATGTCCAGGACACGTGAAAGAATGCACATGTTTTAACATGTGTATGACGTCACGGAAAATAGAAAGTTCTAGGAATAGAGAAAAACCTTAGTCAGAGTTAGACAGTCAGTGAGAAAACTCAAGGACAGTCAGACGTCTGGAAGCGAGACGTCACTTCAAGAAAAAATGTGAAACTTTGAATTCTTGATGATGGAATCACGGCCGTGTGAAGAATAAACCATCAAGTGTTTTTTGTAAAGCTCGTCTTGTGTCTTATGATTCTTAAAAAAGGTAAAGTCCAATTGTATTATATATTTGTGTTATATGTCTTTACATACACGTCTCAACATCATCATGTCCTCACTCAAAGAGCTTTCTCCTTCTCTTCCATTCTACACAACAAAGACGGAACATTTAATATATAAGAATCTCTCATAACATGAAAATCTCTCTAAGTCTCTTATTACAACTTCTCTCTCTCTCTCTCTGAGTCTTACAACATCCCTCACTGTAATAAGACACTTTCTAAGCATCTCTTCCTCAGACTCTTAAAATGAAACCCCTATATATAACATTTTGAATGAGGTGAATAAATCGGTTTGTTTGTTTTTAAAAACCCGCTCACTGTTTATTAGGAGGAGCGAAATGAAAGCTACAGTCTGATATGACGAAGTCGACATTGAACAAACGTTACTTAGCTCTTCGGCATGTGGTTAGAGTCGAGTTTCGCTTTTTTTATACCGAAAACCGAATGTAACGCGTGCCGATGCGGGAAATGTGGAATAATTAACGTTTGAAAGTCAATAAAATTAAATAGACAGGCGAACTCCGTGGGTAACTCTGAGATATTACAATTTATAGATGATATAAAAAGTTTTAAGAAGTTGTGAACCGAGCAAGCGCTTCTCTGAAGGAAGCCTTTTGTGGACATCGAGGAAAAGCGTACATACATACATACATACATACATACATTTTCGCTTTTATATATATAGATTTTTTAACACGAGACATGGAGTCTCGCTTTTTCGCAACAGCCTTGGTAATGTCACCAATCTAGTTGTTCTAATTAATGTTGCGTGTGGATGTTTGGGGGGGGGGTCGACTCTTGAACTTATTTTATTTATAACTCATAGGATGACTACAACATAGGTACGCATGCAGACGTCCCAGAAAACAATATATGCTTTTGAGTTTTTGCGATATTAGCAAGAATGACATTTTGTAAATGAATTATTTCATAGCACCAATTTGATAATGACCTTCCGCTGTGTAACAATGTAAGATTCTGCTAGGTAGTTTTTTTTTTAATCTTTCGGGCTCTCTTGTCAGAAGCAAACTTATTCTACGACTCCAGTAGGTATCTCACTGCCGATGCAATCCTCTACCTGTTTAAGAACCAAGTACTTCCTAAAATGGAGTACTGTTGCCACATCTGGGCAGGAGCTGCTCAAAGCATCCTATCCTGCCTTGACAAAGTTTCAATCTGGCTTCGAAACCTGGTAGGTGATGCCCTTTTCCTCTCCCCTGCAAACTCTTTCCCACAGAAGAGATGTTTCTAGCCTGTTTGAACTCTATCGTTATTTTCATGGCAAGTGCTCGTCTTAGCTCCAATCCATCGTAACCTCTTGCAAACTCTCACAAAAAAAAACACTTGTGTAGCTATAAGCATTATCAATAATTTCTCCCACTCTCTGTGACTAAATCTAAATGTGGATTCTATGAACAAAGCTTTTTTTCTAGAACTGCCCGCCTGTGGAACTCTGTTCCGCTAGCCTACTTTCCATATGACTACAATATGGTTGGTTTCAAGTCCAATGTAAAAATTTACTGCTGAGCCATCCTCTTAAATAATCAAATTATACCAAATCCCCATTAACAATTACTATGCTGTTATCCCGATGTCTACCCTACGCTTATTAACCCTTATCCTTGAGTGGCTTTTGGACCTTGATGAATGGTGACGCCTTTGTAAAAAAAAATAGAAACTTACAGGTAGGAAAAATTAACTTAATAAAGCCTTTTTCGATATTAACTGGGCGACATCGCCTGTTTAATCTATTAATGTTTCATCTGTTAATGTTTTATCTATTAATATGTTGCTAAGAGAAGAAACAGGATAACCGTTAATAGATGAGTTCGTCGATTTCATAGTGACGACAGAGATGTGAGTAAGGATGCGCACCCCGGACGCCCATGCACAGTCACCATCCCATAGCTAACAAAAGTGCATTGAGAATAGTAATAGCTATGTAGAAAAATCAATTTCGAAGAAAAAAAGGTTGCTCGTTTTAACGGTACTATGCCCGTCTTCGTAGTTCTTAAAATTTTTTAGTTAAAAAAATTGGAGTGCATTACATTTTGAACGACAATAGTGTGTACTAAACAAAAAAGAGTTGATATGTTATCGCACAGACAAGCAAAACATGATTGCAATATTTCTCAGATTTCAAGACAATTACCGATTCGGTTTGAAATTCCAGATTTCGATACAATTACCGATTCGATTTGAAATTCAACATTTCGATACAATTACCGATTCGATTTGAAATTCCAGATTTCGATACAATTACCGATTCGATTTGAAATTCAACATTTCGATACAATTACCGATTCGATTTGAAATTCCAGATTTCGATACAATTACCGATTCGATTTGAAATTCAACATTTCGATACAATTACCGATTCGATTTGAAATTCCAGATTTCGATACAATTACCGATTCTGTTTAAAATTCCAGATTTCGATACAATTACCGATTCTGTTTGAAATTCAAGATGTCGATACAATTACCGATTCGATTTGAAATTCAAGATTTCGATACAATTACCGATTCTGTTTGAAATTCGAGATTTCGATACAATTACCGATTCGGTTTGAAATTCCAGATGTCGATACAATTACCGATTCGGTTTGAAATTCCAGATGTCGATACAATTACCGATTCGATTTGAAATTCCAGATTTCGATACAATTACCGATTCGATTTGAAATTCCAGATTTCGATACAATTACCGATTCGATTTGAGGTCCAGATTTCGATACAATTACCGATTCGATTTGAAATTCCAGATTTCGATACAATTACCGATTCGATTTGAAATTCAACATTTCGATACAATTACCGATTCGATTTGAAATTCCAGATTTCGATACAATTACCGATTCCGTTTGAAATTCCAGATTTCGATACAATTACCGATTCTGTTTGAAATTCCAGATTTCGATACAATTACCGATTTGGTTCGAAATTCCAGATTTCGATACAATTACCGATTCGATTTGAAATTCCAGATTTCGATACAATTACCGATTCGATTTGAAATTCCAGATTTCGATACAATTACCGATTCGATTTGAAATTCCAGATTTCGATACAATTACCGATTCTGTTTGAAATTCCAGATTTCGATACAATTACCGATTCTGTTTGAAATTCAAGATGTCGATACAATTACCGATTCGATTTGAAATTCCAGATTTCGATACAATTACCGATTCTGTTTGAAATTCCAGATGTCGATACAATTACCGATTCTGTTTGAAATTCCAGATTTCGATACAATTACCGATTCTGTTTGAAATTCCAGATTTCGATACAATTACCGATTCGGTTTGAAATTCCAGATTTCGATACAATTACGGATTCTGTTTGAAATTCCAGATTTCGATACAATTACCGATTCTGTTTGAAATTCATGATTTCGATACAATTACCGATTCGATTTGAAATTCCAGATTTCGATACAATTACCGATTCGATTTGAAATTCCAGATTTCGATACAATTACCGATTCGATTTGAAATTCCAGATTTCGATACAATTACGGATTCTGTTTGAAATTCCAGATTTCGATACAATTACCTATTTGGTTTGAAATCCCAGATTTCGATACAATTACGGATTCTGTTTGAAATTCCAGATTTCGATACAATTACCGATTCGGTTTAAATTCCAGATTTCGATACAATTACCGATTCGATTTGAAATTCCAGATTTCGATACAATTACCGATTCTGTTTGACATTCGAGATTTCGATACAATTACCGATTCTGTTTGAAATTCCAGATTTCGATAAAATTACCGAAAAAAGATGCTTTCCTAGAATTGCCTGCCTGTGGAACACTGTTCCGCTGACCTGCTTTCTGACCGACTACAGTATAGTTACTTTCAACTCTAATTTGAACAGGTTTTTGTTGACTCGTCTCCTTAAATAATCAAATTTTATCCAACTCACACCATTAACGATTACTAAACTACTACCTTCCTTTTGGTCAAGATGAAAGTGTAGTATCTGTTCTTCGGATGCTGCATTTCCATTTCTTGTTCTCTTTCGGTGGAGGAGAAATCCTTTACGACTGAGACAATTTTTATTTTTGTACGTTTTCTCCACGTTAAAAAAAACGACCCTGGTGTCTAACTCTGTCCCGTGGGGAGGCATAGTAAATAGGTACATTCATTAACGCGTATCCTCGAGTGATAATCTGGTCTTGATAATTGATGACTCTTTTTGTAAAAAAAAATGTATCTATTGAGTTATTCTTCTTTTGTTACTGCAAAACACTTGTAAAATGTGCATATATTTTTACAAACGGAAAAATACTCTTGTTGAGGGAGGCGGTAATCTATAGGTTATAGTTTTACTTTCAAACAAATACATATTTAACATTTTAGCATTAAAACCAGCAATGCAATGTCAAGTTTAAAAAACAAACAAACGACAAAAAGAAAAAGAAAAAAAGAGAATCGTATTTGGCATTGAAAAAATAG
>NC_136496.1:30611739-30719239 GCF_053919585.1 Euprymna scolopes | reverse complement strand
GACCACCCTTTCCTTTTTGTTTTGTTATGAACATTGTGTCGAACAGTCGAATAAACAAATGAAATTTTATTTCCGTTATTGGCTGCGAAACGTGCGTAAGACGTAAACGGTTAAAAATATTGGGCCAAATAAAACATTTAAAAAAGAAAAACTAATTATATTAATGTGGGCTGATTCTTCCCTTTAATTAATGGAATGCAAATAATTAATATGATTGGGTGTATGTGTGCCCGTGCGTGTAAATTGATTTGAATAAATAGGCAGGTAGACAGATATATATGAAAAGACCCAGAAAGATAGATATATAAATATGAGCAAACAAGACATTATATATATATATATATATATATATATATATATATATATATATATATACACATATATATATATATATATATATATATATATATATATATATATATATGAGAGAGAGAGAGAAAGATAGATAGATAGATGCATGTAAATGATTAAATTGTATGAGATATGTAGATAGATGCGTGCATGCATGGATACATACGTGGAGCTTCCAAAGAGAGTGGGAGAGTGGGAGAGTGTGAAATCTACATAGACACATAGATCTATAGAGAGTTACATAATAGAGAGATAGCGGGAGAGAGGTTGACAAGATAAAGTATTATTAAAGACTGAGTGTTTTTGCATTTCTCACCAAGAGAAAAACAAAAATTAAAGAAAAGAGAAATAGTCACTGAGTCGGTTCTTGGAGGTTTGGTTTAGGTGCTGACAAGATATTGGAAGTGATAATCTCGATGGATGGGGACGCATACTTTGGGTGGGAGAGAAAGCAGCGTGGTGATAGTGCGTGTGTGTGTGTGAGAGAGAGAGAGAGAGAGAGGGGAGAGGGGCTCAGAATTAGTCCAGGGTGGATGAAGAAGAGGGAAGATGATGATGATCATCATAATGACGACGGCGGTTTCAGCAAGTTAAAATAGCATTAGTTGCAGCGGCAGTAGTCTTTTGGCAGAACTACAATAGTAAGGACGTCATTGGTCGAGATAGTCTTCAACTGTCTCTTATTAGCGTACGCGTCAAGCGTGAAGAGTTGGGTAAAAGAGGGAAGCATGAAAGAAAGGGGCTTGGGGAGAGCAACAATGGGGTGTCAGTGACGGCCACGAGGAGAGCAGAAGGGGCCGGGCGGGAAGGCGTTCATGCCTACGTAACAGAGATACCGGCGGGGCGGGGGTGATGGAGAAGCGGAGGGGGTGACAGAGAGTGCGGGATTATAACAATAGCTTCGTTTTCTTCTTCTTCTAACTTCTTCTTCTCCCACTCCTTCTCACACTCATTTCCAGCCGCCCTCGCCCCCACCACGATAATTGCTGCAAGTGCAATAGGTCAGTGTTACCATTGCTCCCACAAGAAATGATTACGCGAAAGTGGCTGGAACCAGATGGAAAGAGGATATCATTAAATGAAGTGACATAGGTCAACTGTGCCTCAAAGCAGACAGCACTCGGTTCCCTCCCTTTATCTCAAAAACGCTTATTTATTTATTCATTTATTTTATATTATTTTATTCCTTTTCATTCCCCCCTCTTCTTTTCCCTTTCTTCTTTCGCTCACTTTAGCTTTTAGTTAGCTTGTGCCACCGATAGAGGGAGACACTAGTTCATTAAAAAAAAATAAAAATAATAATAAAAATAATAAAAGAAAACGGTTACTCTTAAAATACGTCTATACATTCTGTGTTTTTAACGATAAAAATGCCAATGTCAAATTTACGTGTGACGGACTGCCTGATGTTTACAGAATACATGGACGTATCTTCAAAACTTTTAGTTAAGCCTCATAGATCAAAGAAAGCGTTGTTTCAAACACGACTGTGACAGACAAATTAAAATACGGGATCCTGACAGACCAAAGAAAATATTATTTTAATCTTAATCGTGACAGACCAGGAACATACTAATTTAAAAATACCGACCAACGGAACTACTATTTCAAACTTAAGCGTTACAACCCAACGAAAATGCTATTTAAAACTTAAACGTGACAGACCAACGAGAATACCATTTCAAACTTGAACATGACAGACCAAAGAAATTATTTCAAATTTCAACGTGACATGTTAATGTAAATGCTAAATAAAACTTAAGCGTTACAGACCTACGAAAACGATATTTCAAACTTTAGCGTAGCAGACTAACAAAAATATTATTTGAAATTTGAAGTAACAGACCAAAGGAAATATTATTTCAAATTTGAACGCAACAGAAAATGCTATTTCAAATTTAAAAACAGGCAAAAAAGTTCAGTGTGACAGACCAAATATATATATATATACATATATACACATCAAACTTGTATGTGACAGATCGACCAACAAACAGAACCTTTTATAGCGATGCTCGAAACACATGTAAAATAACACGCGTCCATTCAATCTACGTGTGTGCGATGAAAGTTTTGTTTCTGATTTAAGTGTGACAGACTTACATGAACTTCTGATTGATAGACTTAGTGGTAGACGGACAGAGCCTACTATGAAGATGCTTCGACGCACCTGAAATAAAATGCTTACATTCAATATGAACTTATCACAACGATAATGGTTTATTACACAAAACGGGACAGACAGAGAGACATATAGGTATATAGAAAAAGGGATACTCGTATTGTAATAAAGAGACGCTTCTAGAAGCTGTTGTTCCAAACCGAAGTGTGACTGATGGAGTCTATCGTAGAGATGCAACGATACACCCCGGAAAAAAAGATGAAGCAATGAAGGAAACGCACGATGCTAGTGACGAGGACATAACTTTGATGTGCTCGTCTTTGGGATTTTTTGGTCTTTCTGCCCCCCCCCTCTTTATTGCTAAGCTATGGTGGCGGCGGCGTTGGCCTCCCAGGGTTCATGCAAAAAGAATGAAGATATTGCCAGTGATTAGAAGGCAGAGGAAGTTCCTATAGTTCAAACCTGTCAGATATTACATGACAGAAGATCAAAGGCTAAAAGAGAAGTAGAAGAAGGAGAAGAGAAGGACGAAAAAGAAGAAAAAAGTAAAAGAAAAAAAAAAGGAAAAGAAAAAGCATAGGAATAAAGACGAAGAAAAAGTGGAAGAAAAAGAAAAAAGAATGAAGAAAAAAGAATAAAAGAGAAAAAAGAAAAAAAGTAAAAGAAAAAGTAAACTAAAACTAAAAAAGAAGAATGAATAAGAAAAAGAAGAAAAAAGAAGTAGAAGAAAATGAAGAAAAACGAAGTAGAAGAAAATGAAGAAAAACGAAGAAAAAGAAAAAGAATAAAAAGAAGAATGGAAAAAAGAAAAAAGAAAAAGTAAAAGAAGAATGGAGAAAATAAAAAAAAACAGAAGTAGAAAAAAGAATGGAGAAGAAAAAAGAAAAAGAATGAATAAAAAAAGAAAGAAAAGAAAAAGAATGAAGAAGAAAAAAGAAAAAGAATGAATAAAAAAAGAAAGAAAAGAAAAAGAATGAAGAAGAAAAAAGAAAAAGAATGAATAAAAAAAAGAAAGAAAAGAAAAAGAATGGAGAAGAAAAAAGAAAAAGAATGAATAAAAAAAAGAAAGAAAAGAAAAAGAATGAAGAAGAAAATAAGAAAAAGAAACAGTAGAATTAAGAAAAAAGAAAAATGTAGAAAAAGAATGAAAAAGAAAAAGAATGAAAAAGAAAAAGAATGAAGAAAAATAAAAAAGGAGAAAAAGAAAAAAAGAAAAAGAAAGAAAGGAAGAAGAAAAAGAACAACAACAAAAAAGAAATAGGAGGAGAAAGATATTTATCTCCTTTTCTCTTTTCTTTTTGAGATTTATATTTTGCTAGCTGACATACCCGGCGTTGCCTGGGTGTCAAATATGTTGAACATAAATTCATTTATACATGACATCTTACGACCTGAAATGGGAAACGTACATCAGATTCGCTGCCAATGTAAATGGCTGGATCATCCTAATGCACTAAGAAGTATCTAACTCCTGATGGAATAGTCTACATGTCCAAGAGCCAAATGCGTCACAAAACTGAATACTATTGCCATATCTTGTGAGGGGCTGCTAAGAGAATCCTTTCCTGTCTTGACAGAGTTCAAAAACCGATTGGAAATTTAGCGGGCGAAACTCTCTTCTACCCCATATTTCCTCTTTCTCACAGAAGAGGACCAAGCGAGTCTATTTTTGCTGTATTTTCATGACGAGTGCTCAACTCAGTTTCTATTTATGGCTCTAACTAGAAGGACATTCGCACAGAGACTCGTCCGGCTACAGCAACTACTAACAATTGCCCTTATTACCTATATGTGCCTAAAACTAAACGTAAATTCTATAATCAAAGTTTCTTTCCTAGAAGTTCCCGTCTCTAAAACATAATATCGTGAGGCTGCTTCCTTTCTGATTATATCATCGTCGTTTTCAAATAAAACGTGAACCTTCTGAAACTCAAACAATAATAATGTTTCGATATTCATTTATGTGTATTACGAAGAAGCGAGACAACATAAGTAGCGTACGTTGCAACACCAAACATAGGGGAACTATAGATGGTCTCCTATGTAGGACTCGTCAACCTCTGTTTAAGTAAGTCTGTGATTTTGTACTATGAATCTTACACATTATATATACAGATAAAAATGTAAGCCCTATAGAAGACAGCATTGCGGCTAGATTTTATAAATTTACTGGATAAATCAATCCAGATAACTTAATTATGTAGTAGAACTAAGATCTATTCAATGTAGCCACTTTCAGCCTCAATCACCGAAACTGGGAGTATACCTTTTCCACGTGTCCACGGTAGCTTCGCGAATACTCGGCGGATGGTGGCGATCAGACTGGCTTTGGTGTTGTGGGAGATCATGTTGATGTTCTCGACGTATGACTAAATGAAGTAGTCCAACGGGTTCTGTTCGGAGGAGGAGGGAGGGTCAGTGAGAGATGGGTACACACTTGTGGCACTCCTTTTGAAGCCAAGTCTGTGTCTCTTTGGGGTTGTGGGCCGGCACCGAGTCCTGCTGCTACACCCGGGGTTTACGAGAGGCCACCTGAGTGCACCAGAGGATCACCACACTCTTCAGCACATCCTTGTACACTTTGGTGTTGACTTTCAAGCCCATTTCGAAGGTGTGAGGTGGCATGATATGGCTCTCACTCGAAACCATACCAAAACCCATAATTGTGGCCGGAAACTATGTTTTCATAACCTTGGACTAGCCCTCAAGCGTTCAACCGTCCGGATTTACATTTTCTGTGTGCTGGTAATAGTCCTGTTTTCAGAACTTGGATCGGTAGAGCATGAGTTGAACAGCAACGCATTTCCGATCGTGTTCGTTGAACATTGTGTCACTTTCAGACATGATAGAAGGCTCATAGCTCTTAGGACTTGGACCTGGCCAACTAGTAGATGGCGTGCAAAACAAACAAACACAAAACCCCAACAAAATAAATAAATAAATAAAAACAGGAATTGAATCATGTCGTCTTTTGAAGACCGATAGTTTTATCGTTCCATCCTCTGTGTGTGTGCGTGTATATATATATATATATATATATATATATATATATATATTTTTGTTCCTTGCAAAGTAAGATGTATTTGTTGCCGGGTTCGGTAATCGTAGCACTCTGCACTGACTGAATTTATGAATTCATGAACTGAAAATGTCATCTCTCTCGCTGATATTGGCGGTGAGAAATTCCAAGAAAGCAATCCCCTGTCATGGACGTGCGCCAGAAGCAGAGATGCGTTTTCAAATTTCTCCATGCAGAAAAAAAATTGAACTGATCAACATTCATTGACGCCTGTTAAACATTTTCGAAGCCGATTCAATTGATGTTAACGTCGTTAGGAGACGGGTTCGTTGATTTCAGGGCGAGTGACAAAGATTGCCCCGGATTTTTACGAAAGAGGTGTCAAAAGAGAAGTGCGTTAAGAAAGATGCTAATTATGTAAAAAAAAAAAAAAAAAAAATCTGGAGCAGAAAATGCTGCTTGTTTTAATGATATCACTCCTGTCTTTGTAGCTCTTCAACGTTTTAGTTTTTCAGTGAAATAAAAAAAATAGGCTATACTTTTGAAAAGATTATATATATATATATATATATATATATATATATATATATATATATATATATATATATATCCTTCTTGGATAGAGTCCAACAAAAGTTTTCAACCTAATAAGTCCCAATTTGTCAACTAAGCGCCAACCCCTGTCCCATCGCCGCAATGTTGCATTTCTATGCTTATTTTACAAGTATTTTAATGGAATGTGCTCTAATGAACTCGTTGCAGTTGTTTCCCCTCGACATACATATTCCCGACAAACCCGTTTAGAAATAAAATCCCACCTCTTTCACTGTTGAGGTCCCTAAATGTCAAAAAGCTTTCGACTATAATAGTCTCTTCGCTCGAACAGCTAGACTTTGGAATTCCCTTCCTGCTACCTGCTTCCCTGACTGTGCTGATATACAGAAGTTTAAACGTTACGGAGACCAGCAGCTTGTTAATCATTCTTTGGCATGGTCCCAAATATACACTACATATCTGTTGTGGTGGAATTATCAGCGTTATCTACGAATTGCTGATCCATACACAATAAATACCGAAATACAAGGCTTTTACCAAGATTGTTTGTTGGCTACACGAACAACTCACACCTTTGTATATCTTGTTGATACATTTTGTTGCTCTGTTGCCGTGTGTTGTTTTCGTTCTAACCCTTTCACCAGGGTTATAATAATGGCGATTCATATTTACACACACACACTCTCTCTCTCTCTCTCTCTCTCTCTATATATATATATATATATATATATATATATATATATATATACTCATACATGTACTATATATAATATATATATACACACACATATATATATACACACACACACACACATATATATATATATATACATACACACACACACACACACACACAAAACAAACACGCGATGTATCCATTTTGTTTCAACTGATACGTCAAACAATGAAAGGTGCAAATACAGTAAATAAAGACTTTAAATGTATGTAAACTTATTTCAATTGACAGTAAAAAGAAATTATACCGGTATCACATTATGTAAAACATGATTTATGGGCGTCATAGTGCGTTGAAATCCGACACTTTTTCTAGTTACAACCATGCAATTTTGATAATGGTGCTAAACTCGCTTTCCATTCGACCTCTCCATATATGGATATATAAACTTTGTATAAATTCATATATGCACCCTGCACCCACGCACATATAAGTTATTCCACGTATGCTTCTGGAGAAGTTTTCTTTATTTTGAAAAATAAATGTACTGTATGGCGCATACTACGATGTCTGCCTTCGTAATTATTTTTTTTTAGATTTCGATATTTCGTTCAGTCCGGCGTTATTTGTTAGGAAAAAAAAATTAATGAAATTCGAAACGTTGAAAGGCCCGGAATTTTCAAATTTGTGCCGAGTTTATTTCAAATAAAAGAAAACACAATTACTAAAATAACATCGATTCTTTGCTTTATACACCATCCTTATATATATATATATATATATATATATATATATATATATGTGTGTGTGTGTGTGTGTGTGTGTGTGTGTGTGTACTAGCAGGCGAGCCAGCGTTGTTTGGTCGAATGATACGAATTTTTTATTTCATGCAGATTTCGTATTTATTATGATAGAGCAATTATTATATTGTACCTAATATAGAGCAGTGATTTCAAAAGTAAAAAAAAAAAAAAAAAATGACTTGTGTGCCATCTGTTAGAATCGAAACCAAAACATATAGCTCTTCAACCTTATCCGTTAGCGTATGACCTAAGTGTATAAAAACAGCAAAAAATAACCTTGTTCGACTTAACATTTAATTTAACGCATGCGTAGAAAAAGAAAAGACAAAAAAGAAAAATAACGTGTTTAGCAATTTTACGCCAGGCGAGAATGTCCGTGTATTTTTTGTTTTGTTTTTAATTTTTACCGCTTAGCAGCTATTTTACTGGCTAAAATCAAATCGATAGTGTGCTACAGATACAAATATCTTATATAAGAAATTTCAACTTTGTAGACCAAATATTTAGATAGGCGTTTTGTAAAGACTTTTCGCACACACACCGAGAACGTCACTTATATATATATATATATATATATATATATATATATATATATATATATACTAGAAGATGTACCCGGCGTTGCCCAGTATTAAACGTACCGTTAACTTCCTTTAGAAAAATGGAGTAAAAAAAACTTTAAAAAATAAACGAAAGAAACTGAGATATGAGCATGCGAGTATTATGCTTTTTTCTAACAGTTCTCTTCTTGTAAGTAAAAATACTCCAGCTTAGATCGAAACTAAAACCTAAAGACAGAAAAATACGATAACCATTAGTCTAGCTTGCCACAATTTTTAAAATATGTTTTCAAACCTACTTATTCTTAGCATAAAGAAATCTGTTATGTGAACGATTCGCGCATGAACCCTCAACTACCAATTTTCCAATTTTGACCGCGTAGCAGCCCATTTTTCAGGGTTAAAAAGGTCTCCATATTAGAATATCCTATATACCAAATTTCAAGTTTGTAGATCAAAAATACGTGTAGTATATAAGCAGAGAAATGTATTCACAGACACATACATTCTCACTATATATATATATATATATATATATATATATATATATATATATATATATATTGTTTTTAAAATATAATATGATAATAAATATAATATAATAATATTTTAAAAATTATATTTTAAAAACAATATATATACCGCTCCCATTTGGGGTATCAAATTGCTCAAATGGAAAATTATTCCCAATTGGCATTTAGGTAAAAATATACTTTCGTATAAATAATTGAATTCATTTAAAACGTATCGCAAAAACAAAAAACAAATAAAACAACAACAACAATATGTAAATTAATTAATCTTCATGAAATTGCTCGCATATCCATAACTGAGTATATTAAGAACATTGTTTAAATAATTTTTGAATATCAGTGTCAGTGCGAGAAAAAAATCAACTTACTATATATATATATATATATATATATATATATATATAGTATAGTATAGAGTACTGATATATAAGTTATAAAAAATATATGGCAATTAAGCTACAGCCGTGAAACAGTTTACAAAGAGATAAAAATCTGATAACCTCCCCCCTCTCAGTACCAACTTTTCGAGTTTGTCCTTTTATCAGACTTTTTTGTTCTAGATGATAATAGATTAAAAAGTTTTCCACGTGTCTGAATATTCTACATTCCAAATTTCAAGTCCGTAAATAAAATATTCGTTATGTTTATAGGTTGAGAAATCTCCTCACACACGCATTCTCACTTTCATAGATATATATTGGCTTTTAAATATGCAAAGATTCTTTAGAATACATACACATATTAATGGCCTGACAAGATCACAGGAGAGACAACGGAAGCAGCAAAACTGAAACTGGTCTGTAGAACTATATATATATATATATATATATATATATATATATATATATATATATATATATACACACACAAATATAGACAATTTTCATATAGTGTCGTCCCATGAAACCAAAGATATGAGCATTTTAATATTCAATTTGGCTAGCAAGATATATATATATATATATATATATATATATATATATATATATATATATATATATATATATATATATATATATAACTACTTAATTTACTCACATAAAATTAATATACGAAAGTATAGATTTATGCGTAAACTTTAAGTATTTATTTCAAAAGTGCTCAATACGTAGGTAGAGCTAGTTAGTAATTTATAAAATATATATGGCGATTAAGCTACACTGAATATTCGGCGTTTCATCCACTCTAGGACTCCTCAGGCTTATGCGCGAATTCTGTGGTTGTTTATCGCCATATATATTTTATAAATTACTATATATATATATATATATATATATATATATATATATATATATATATATATATATGTATATATATATATATATATATATATATATATATATGTATATATATATATATATATATATAGATAGATAGATAGATAGATAGACCTCTTTTTTGGCAAGTTCCAAATCTCAGCGACTAATGATCAGAATTTAACAAATTAGGGCTCGTTGTAAACCTAATGACCTGATACGTGTAGTGAGGAATGTGACATTTGCCCTTAAGGTCGCAAATTAAGGGGATCATCTATCATCCAGAGTCTATTTTGGCACTTTTTTACCGCCATAAAATGTTTACATCATAGTCATTTGTTTTCCTAATTTTGCATATGAATTATAAAATAGCTGATATTTTCTCAAAATCTTTAACCTTGATGGAGGGGAGATTGAAACTTGGTATGGTTTTAAATGATCCTAAATAATAGCAGCGGGGGGGGGGGTGATTTGATTCCTAATATTTCTTATATGTTTTATTCCCCCTCTTTAGTTTTCATACGTAAAGTAAATTTCACAGTGTATAAAATTTATTTGATACTGGAGATATTTATAATCGTACCTTGTTTCTAAAAGAGGGAAGATATAACAGATGAGAAATATTTGGAATCACGTCTCCTCTCTTGCTATTTCAGATCATTTGAAACCATAGCAGCACGTTTTAGTCTCCCCTCCATCAAGATCAGAGGTTTTTAGGATATATATATATGTGTGTGTGCAATTGAATTCGTTCAAAACGTATCGCAAAACCAAACAAATAAAATAAATCATACGTAAATCGCGATATATACAACAGTCGTGCGAGACAGCCTGTTTGTAAAGGTTTACGCTTCTTACCATGGGGTTCCAATTTCGAATCTCGCTAGATTCAGCCACTCTAATGAGTTGGAGACGGCGAAACACGTGTCAGTGGATAATTATATCTTTAAAACAATACATATGCCGCTCCCCATTTGGGGGTACCAAACTGATAAAAGGGAAAATTATTCCCAACTCGCATTTAGGTAAAAATGCACTTGCGTATAAATAATTGAATTCATTCAAAACGTATCGCAAAACAAAATCAAATAATATATATATATATATATATATATATATATATATATATATATATATATATATATATATATATATACTCGCAATAGTACCCGCTCTTGACTGGGTTCAAAAACAGCCTACAGAAAATGGACTCCGATTTATGAAAGTATGATAAGTTATGAAAAGGAAGGGTTGTAAATTTGGATTGAATTTGGGGTTATCAAAACCAAAGCAAAATATGATGAAAGTAAAAATAAAATAGATAAACCCCATAATTTATTACACCATACCTGTTCACACTGAAACACTTATCACAATATTCTGTGGATCTATATAAAAAAACCTTGTTAAACTTTGTGACATATTTTTTTTTAAATTTTTTTTATTACATTTTCACCCCAAGGCACATTGCCACTTTGGTGTAGGGGGCTACTATCAGGGGAAACATCTACTGGGGTACTATGTAGGGATTAGGGCAGCGAGATGTTGGTTCACGTTGCACTTGAACTTATGCATGTCAGTACAGTTGGGGAAGCAGTGACCTGGAATGGAATTCCAAAGTCTAGCAGTTCTGGGGAAGAAACTACTGGAGTAGAAAGATCTTTTACATCTAGGGATCTTTACAGTGTGGGGGTGGGATTTTGCAGCTTGTCGGGTCTGTCGAGGGTGTTCACGTCGTGGGGGCACAAGTGCTTGCAGTTCTTGAGAGCATTCACCATTATAATACTTGTAGAACAGGAAGAGGGATGCAACGTTTCGACGATGGGACAGAGGCTGAAGCTTAGATGCCAGTTTAGGGCCTATCAGATTTGCGTCTCTCTTTTGAACCCTGTCAAGGAGCGAGAGACTAGTAACCGATGCACCAGCCCAAATATGACAGCAATACTCCATACATGGGCGAATAGTGGCCTTATAGAGGTACAGGATACTTTCGGGTGTTAAAAGTTTTCTAGCACGGTAGAGAGAGCCCACCTTCCTTGCAGCGGCCCTGGCAATGCCCTCGATGTAATTGTTCCAACTCATGTTTCCTGTGAACGTTAGGCCAAGGAGCTTGAGAGACGTACTCTCAGATAAAGAGTCGTTGGCCATTGCTATAGGTGGTAGAGAAGGTTTCTTGTAATTATTGAATGAAACCAGTTTTGTCTTGGTGGCATTGAACGTTACCATCCATTTTTGTCCCCATTCCACTACTGATTGGAGGTCATCCTCTAGTGTTTCTGCCATTACTTTAGATATATGTTCGTTTGTTTTCCTGTCGTGCCTGCTATAGAGTGTGGTGTCATCAGCATATATACCCATCTCAGAGGCAATCTTGTCGGGGAGGTCATTTATGAATATCAGGAACAGCAGAGGTCCAAGGATAGGTCCTTGGGGCACTCCCGCATTTATATCATATTGTTTAGATGTACGACCGTCGAGGACAACCTGGATTTTTCTCTTATCTCAGAAGGATTTAATTATGTTAAGTATTCTACCAGTGATACCGTAAGATCTAATCTTCCTGAGGAGACCCTCATGCCATACCCTGTCAAAAGCCTTAGATATATCTAGAGCTACCGCTCTGCCCTCTCCCGCTTTGTCCAGTGAATGGTATATGCGTTCAGAGATTACAGTGAGGATTTCCATTCTATGGAGGTCAGGCGCGAACGAACACCCCATAATTTTATTATACCATATTTCTTCAAACTGAAACATAATTATCAAAGTATACTCACGCAGATAGATATGAAAAGTCTTTATTAAAGTTTGTGCCTATTTCCATTATATGGAGGCCAGGCGCGAACGCAGACACCACAATTTTATTATACCATCCCTATTTAAGTTAAAACATACTTATCAAAGTATTCTTATGTACATCTATATCAAAAATACTTGTAAACTTTTTTTTTTTAATTTTTTATTTGCATACTTTGTGGACCAGGCGCGAACGCAGACCCCACAATTTTAAATAACCACCGTTTTGTCAGATCAAACATACCCATTCCTGTGTCTCGATACATCTTCTAGCATTATATGTAATCAGTTTTTTAAAATAGTCAAGCATATAGGAGCCTATTCGTGACCACACACACACACACACACACACACACACACACAGAGCTTTATATTATAGATATTGTTTATTTGTTTTACATATATAATTGTGGGTGTATTGATATATTAAAGCGCTATAAATGTCAATTCGTATGAAATATACACGTTTAGAAATTTACTGCTACTGTTTTGTACGGCTCCGAGTGCTGACCATCAAGGAAGGAAGCAGAAAAACTAGTAGTTATGGAACTATAGATGCTGCTTTAGAGTTTTAGTCTGACTAGACTTAACCATGTTCGAAGTTTTTAGACGATCTCAAACAAAATAGGAGAATACTGGGGGTTGTATTACTATACACACAGACTCGAAAAGTTGTCAAAAAACAAATATATAACAAATAAATGTTATCAAAAGAAAGATAAGTTGCTTTTCCACCTAACTGGTTTTTAGTGCTTTTATTTAACGTTTATTCAGCTCGAAAAACATACGGTATTTACCAATGTATTTGAAAAATGCAAATGGCGACGGACTATGTTGAATACGTAAGTTTGTAAAATTGAGTTAAAACTAAAAAAACTATACAAAATACTGGTAGAAACCCACTTAATATATGTTACTGTAACATCGGGTGATTGATATTCGGTGGGTTTCTAACAGTATTTTGTACAGTTGTTTTTTTTAGTTGTAACTCATTTTCCCAAACTTGCGTATTCAACACAGAGTCCGCTGCTGTTTGCATTTTTCAAATACATCGGTAAATACTACGTTTTTCGAACCGAATAACCTGTTACATTAAATAAAAACACTAAAAGAATTATCCAGTTAAGTAGAAAAATAACTTATCTTGCCTTTGTTAACATTTATTTGTTATTTATTTGTTTTTTTGATAACTTTTTCGAATCTTTGTGTACAGTAATACAAACCCGAATATTGTTCCGTTGCTACGAACAAATCCGATAAAATTTGTATTTAGCCCATTCTATTCCATAGTCTGTGACGGTATACGTTAGGTAAATAAAGCTCTCCTTTATAAGCATGTGTAAAAATGGACACTATGAATTTTTCCGGCTTTAGTGATCTGATAACGTCTAGAAATTACTTTAACCCGACAAGATTGCTATCATGCTTAACCTCCTATTTTCTCGATCGCAGTTCGTTCTTTTTCGCGTGGAACAGTCATTAAATCCCTAGAGCACAATTTTTATAAACATACAAATTTAGTAAAAAAAAAAAAAAAAAAAAAAAAAAAGCCCCCCCCCCCAAAAAAAGCCCCCCCCCCCAAAAAAAAAAATTACGAGAAATGAATTAATGACAATAGCAATAAATAGTAGAACATTTGAATTATTAAGTGATTAGCCGGTAGCTTTTTGGTTGATTTCTTCTTTTTTTTTTATTCATCGTGTTCTTTTATTGTCAGTCAGCTCGCTTACACGGCCTTGCCTTACGAATGTTGTCGCCGACACACCCCTTTACTATTATCGTCTAATTCCATTCCTCTTGTGAATGAACCCTTGCCTTTTCCTCTAAACAGCCTCCACATTTTACGTGCTTCGTTCACTGAGAGAGAGAGAGAGAGAGAGAGAGAGAGAGAGAGAGAGAGAGAGAGAGAGAGAGAGAGAGAGAGGGAGGGGAGGGGAGGGGGAGATGGTGAGAAAGAAGAAGACAGAGAGTAACGAAAGAGAGGGAGGTAAGAAATGGGGGGGGGGGAAATAATGGAATATTAGGGAGGAGAGAGAGAGGGATAGAAAGAGAGAAAGAGACAGATAGCGTAACAAAAGAGAGAGAGAGAGAGGTAATGGCAGGAAGGTGAGAGAGAAGGAAAGAGATGGGGGAGAGGGAAAAATAAGGAAAAATAGAGAAAGAGAGCGAGAGAGAAATGGGGGAAGAAGGAGATAGAGATAGAGAAAGACGTAATAGCAGGAAAGTGAGAGGGGAGGAAAGAGGTGGGGAGAGAGAGAAATAAGAGAGGAATATCAGGAAGGAGAGAAAGAGAGAGAGAGAGAGAGAGAGAGAGAGAGAGAGAGAGAAACCACAGACATAAAAAAATGAGCACATGCAAGAGGACAAGAATCGTTTTCAAGACATAAGATGCACTCAAAGGCATCGTTTGATTTCCTGAAACAATTTCCTATGGAACAAGAGATGTAAAAAAAAAAAAAAAAAAAAAAAAAAAAAAAAAAAAGCTGAGATGGGAGGAGGGCTTGAGTGATAATCTGACAGAGATCAGGCTGGAAAGGAAAGGAATGGAAAAGAACGAGGGAATAAAACAAAAGATACTCACGAAGTTGAGGAACAAAATGGAGTTTTAAAAAAGCAACCACGAAAAGTCAAGAAAAAAAATTGCAATGAAATTTTTTAATTTAATATGAACAAAATGGGAGAGTAGGCAAAAATTAAAAGAGCAATAGACACCTCTAAAAGTCACAACAGAATTACCCCCCCCCCATATGTAAAACGATGTAACTTATTATAAATTAAAATTATCAATATAACTTTTGGACCATTAAAAAAAAGAAGGGCTAAATAAACTAGTAATAATCTAAAAAAATTTTTTTCATCGAACGAAAATAATGAAATTGCGAGACGAAAATCGTGTTTACATAATTGGCGCTTTAAAATAACGTTCCCATGTAGTAAGCATTTCGAACGTGAAAACATACCCGTGTTTAATAAATCTAGCAAAAATCAACTAATGGTCAGATTTTCGTGAAGTTTTCGATACTTATCCATTTTAGAATGAAATTACATATAAAATGCAGTTTCCCTAAAATATACGAGGGGAAATATTCTTTTTTAGTGTGTGGTGCCCGCCCCCTATTTATTTTTTCGAAATTTGAACAAAATATAATTAAATCTATCGAAATTTCTATTTATCATGAAACATAAGAGTTCAAATAAGTAAAAAATAATAATTTTTTTAAAATTTAAATACACATATTCAACAAAAACTTACCTTGAAGTTGCAATTAAAAAATGATATAAAGATAATATCATTTTGTTTTTTTAATAGCGTTTTTCTAATTAATATATACTATAATCAGTTGAATTGCTAAGAAAAAAGTTGCTAAAAATTCCTAATTTTTAAAAGATTAAAACGATTAAAATTGCATTATTTTAAAATGTTCCGTTACAACATAGATTTTTAATTAATTGTGTTTAAATTTTTTTTTTTAATATTAAGTTTTCATATAAACATGGCTCTACTCAGCTATTTTATCGCCAGATTAAAACCGATTTGAAAATATTATTGCACAAATATTAAGTATTTTATAGTCCCCCCCATTTTGTTTGTCTCTTTTTACCGAACAAAAGTATGGAATCCGAACATGAACATTCAGTTAAATCGTATTTCATATTTAATATACAAATGTTTATACTATTATTAACCATTAAACTGTGTAAATCTTAAAACCTAACAAAATTATAACAAAGATTAATTATTAATTGCAGTTTAAAAAAGGTTTTAAAAAATCATAAAGTCACTTCTGTTTTTTCCATAGTTCGTATAGTTAACAGAAGTCTAACGTCACGGAATCATGCGCTCTTTTTTTTTTTTTTTTTTTTTTTTTTTACAATTCTTCACATTCGGTTGGCAGTGCCCAAAGAGCAAGGGTGGAAATTAAATAAAAAATGGATTATTTGGATTAACCGCACGACTATGTTACTGAATTTTTAAATATGAGGATAATTAGTATTATTTGGATTATTCGGACTATTTTTATTTTTTATTTTTTTTACAAAGAAGTCATCATCTGTAATATAAAAGGCAAAATCTGTTTAAATGTATGTATGTCTGTATGTCAGCCTAACTTTCGATAGCGGTGATGAATTTTCACAAGATCGGTATCATTTTGAAGCTCAACCCTCCGGACGACAAATATCGAATAATTGGCTAAAAACATTAATTTCTCCACCCTCAGCTGGGCACTTTTCTACAGGGAGGGGTCTCTTTTTTCGTCGATATTTTCAAAAGTCATCCCTCTTTTAGATTGTCTAGCCTTAATTGAAACCTACGTCACTTCCGGTTTGGCGATGGACGCGACAGTAAAGATGTCACTTTTTTTCACGTTCTTTTCCTCCTTCGCCGTACGGGTTCGAGTCTGCCTGCCTACTACCATTTTTTTTTTTTTTGCTCAACACACACCTCCATACCCCGGGCACCCAGGCTAGTCACTTATAAAAGCCATTCGATAAAAAGTTCATAACTGGTAGCTGGTCGGTTCGACAAAAGCGTAACGCTCGCTGGTGGTGAAAATTGGCCTGAATTTTATTTTTCAAAAGGACGGTTCAACAAGAACTTGCTTACATTTACTTGAAGACGCCTATTGTGTAGTCAGCTGCAAAGCAGGCTCGCGGAACAGAATTTCACATATAGGCAGCTTTAGCCACACTTTGTCAGTGGCTATATTGTTCTAATCTTATTATGTTATTTTTACAATGTTTCAGCCGATGCAACCTGCGGCCTTTTTCAGGTGTAGCTTATCCAACTCGGAAATCTGCACGGAAATCCTTACAACTGAATCACTAAGTGCTTTATCCACTACGCTGCGGGCCCTTGCAATGTGTTACCACCTTGGATTAAATGAAGGGTGCCGTTCGAAATTCCGCGCGGATTCCCGAGTTCAGGAGGAAGGTTTTTCGAATTCGACAAGATACATCCGAAGAAGGCTAGAAAGTATCTCAAACCGAAACGTTGTGAAAATACACCTAAGATTAGCTGAATAATTCGAATAATACGAAAAGAATAGAAAAAGTAGAAAAGACGGAAAAAGTTTATAGCAAGAATGAAAAATAAAACAAAGGGAGAAAACCGGATAACAAGAAGGAAATTGGTATTAATGAAACGAAAAAGGGGGGCAAGGATTTAAAGCACCACAAGACGAAAAAAAGGGGAACAAAAATGAACAGTGCAAGAGGAGAAAAAAAATGGATGATACAAAGGAAGGGGGAGAGCAAGGATGAAAAAAAAGAAAGAAAAACGGGAAAACATAGGTGAAATGTATAAGAATGAAAAAGGAAAAAAAAGAAGAAAAAAAAAACAATAAAGAAAAAGACAATAGGAGTAAAAAAGACAACAAAGAGAGAAATGAAAAAAGCCGAGAAACAAAATGTTAGTGGAGATTGAAGATGTCAAGCAGGAAAATGATAGATCGATAAGAATAACGACCAGCTGGAAAACTGAGAACACGAAAAAAGATGACAAGAAAAACGAAAAGAAGATCGAAGATTGAAGATGGAAAACAATGATATAAATGGAAAGAAAAGACGACAAGTTCGACAGAAGAAAAAATAGGAAACGAATTACATTAAAAAAAAAAAAGACGAACAAAGATAAAATTAAGAGCAATGACGAAAAAAGGACAACAAAAATGACGACAAAGTAATGATCAAAATGACAAGAAAAGGGAAAACGGAGAATAAGGATCAAAATGATAAAAATGACAGAGAAAGAAGAGAAAGAATCAAAGTGACAAGAACGGAAAACGGAGAGTAAGGATCAACATGATACGAAAAAATAAATGTAAAGATAAAAAAATGGCAAGAAAGGGAAAACGAAAAGTGAGGATCAAAATGACGAGAAAAGACAACCAAAAAGTAAAAATCAAAATAGAACGAAAAGGCAAAATGTAGAGAAACAGTAAAACAACAAGACAAGGATGACTAAACGTAAGGATCTAAATAACAAAATGGGAAAACAATGAATAAGGATCAATATTAAAAGCAAAAAAAAAAAACGAAGAGTACCGATCAATATTTAAAGGAAACAAAATGAAGGATCAAGATTTAAAGAAAAAAAAAAGAAGAGTAAGGATTAATATTTAAAGGAAACAAAACGAAGGATCAAGATTTAAAGAAAAAAAAGAAGAGTAAGGATCAATATTAAAAGACAGGAAAAAAATGAAGGATCAACATTTAAAGAAAAATGAAGAGTAAGCATCAATATTAAAAGACAGGAAAAAACGAAGGATCAAGCTTTAAAGAAAAAAAGAAGAGTAAGGATCAATATTAAAAGACAGGAAAAAAATGAAGGATCAAGATTTAAAGAAAAAAAAAGGAGAGTAAGGATCAATATTAAAAGAGAGGAAAAAAACGAAGGATCAAGATTTAACGAAAAAAAAGAAGAGAAAGGATCAATATTAAAAGACAGGAAAAAAATGAAGGATCAAGATTTAAAGAAAAAAAAGAAGAGTAAAGATCAATATTAAAAGAGAGGAAAAAACGAAGGATCAAGATTTAAAGAAAAAAAGAAGAGTAAGGATCAATATTAAAAGACAGGAAAAAAACGAAGGATCAAGATTTAAAGAATAAAAGAAGAGTAAGGATCAATATTAAAAGACAGGAAAAAAATGAAGGATCAAGATTTAAAGAAAAAAAAGAAGAGTAAGCATCAATATTAAAAGACAGGAAAAAAATGAAGGATCACGATTTAAAGAAACAAAAGAAGAGTAAGGATCAATATTAAAAGACAGGAAAAAAACGAAGGATCAAGATTTAAAGAAAAAAAAAAGAGAAAGGATCAATATTAAAAGACAGGAAAAAATGAAGGATCAAGATTTAAAGAATAAAAGAAGAGTAAGGATCAATATTAAAAGACAGGAAAAAATGAAGGATCAAGATTTAAAGAATAAAAGAAGAGTAAGGATCAATATAAAAAGAGAGGAAAAAAACGAAGGATCAAGATTTAAAGAAAAAAAAGAAGAGTAAGGATCAATATTAAAAGACAGGAAAAAACGAAGGATCAAGATTTAAAGAAAAAAAAAGAGGAGAAAGGATCAATATTAAAAGAGAGGAAAAAAACGAAGGATCAAGATTTACAGAAAAAAAGAAGAGTAAGGATCAATATTAAAAGACAGGAAAAAAACGAAGGATCAAGATTTAAAGAAAAAAAAAGAGAAAGGATCAATATTAAAAGACAGGAAAAAATGAAGGATCAAGATTTAAAGAATAAAAGAAGAGTAAGGATCAATATTAAAAGACAGGAAAAAATGAAGGATCAAGATTTAAAGAATAAAAGAAGAGTAAGGATCAATATAAAAAGAGAGGAAAAAAACGAAGGATCAAGATTTAAAGAAAAAAAAGAAGAGTAAGGATCAATATTAAAAGACAGGAAAAAACGAAGGATCAAGATTTAAAGAAAAAAAAAGAGGAGAAAGGATCAATATTAAAAGAGAGGAAAAAAACGAAGGATCAAGATTTACAGAAAAAAAGAAGAGTAAGGATCAATATTAAAAGAGAGGAAAAAAACGAAGGATCAAGATTTAAAGAAAAAAAGAAGAGTAAGGATCAATATTAAAAGAGAGGAAAAAACGAAGGATCAAGATTTTAAGAAAAAAAGAAGAGTAAGGGTCAATATTTAAAGAGAGGAATAAAACGAAGGATCAAGATTTTAAGAAAAAAAAAGAAGAGTAAGGATCAATATATAAAGAACGGAAAAAAACGAAGGATCAAGATTTAAAGAAAAAAGAAGAGAAAGTATCAATATTAAAAGACAGGAAAAAAACGAAGGATCAAGATTTAAAGAATAAAAGAAGAGTAAGGATCAATATTAAAAGACAGGAAAAAAACGAAGGATCAAGATTTAAAGAAAAAAAGAAGAGTAAGGATCAATATTAAAAGACAGGAAAAAATGAAGGATCAAGATTTAAAGAAAAAAAGAAGAGTAAGGATCAATATTAAAAGACAGGAAAAAAACGAAGGATCAAGATTTAAAGCAAAAGAGAAGAGTAAGGATCAATATTAAAAGAGAGGAAAAAAAACGAAGGATCAAGATTTAACGAAGAGTAAAATTCAATATTAAAAGGAAAACAACGAAGTGTAAGAATTAATTTTAAAAAGAAGAATCAATATTAAAAAAAAAGAACGAAGAGTAAAGACCAATATTCAAAGAAAGAAAGAATAAACGATTCGTAAGGAATGGGTATGTTTGATCTGGCATAATGATGATTCATTAAAACTGTGGGGTCTGCGTGCGCGCCTGGTCCACATATAAAGAAAAAAACAAAGAGTAAGGATTAATGTTAAAAAACAAAACAAAGAGTAAGGATCAATATTCACTTAAAAACAGAACAAGGGTCAATGTTAAAAGAAAGAAACACACGAAGAAAAATAAACATTAAAAGAAAGAAAAGAAAAAAAAACGAAGAGTAAGAATCAATAATGAAATAAAATGAAAAAAAAATGAAAAGTAAGGATCAGTATTAAAAGAAAGAAAAAAAAACAACCAGTAAAGATCAATATTAAAAGAAAATGAAAACTACGAGATGTAAGGATAAATATTAAAAGAAAGAAAAAAGACGAAGAATAGGAATTAATTTGGCAAGAAATTAGAAAAAAAAATGAAGAATAAGGATCAATATTCACTGAAAAAGAAAAAAAATCGAAGAGTAAGAATCAAAATGAAAAGAACAAGAAACCGACTAAGAGAGAATAGTAAGGTAGTTTTTAAAAACTCAAAATGACACAAAGAAAATGAAAGTACGGATAAAAATGACAGGAAGTGACAAGGAAGAGTTGGGATAAAAAACGACAAGGGGAAAGGAAGAGTAAGAATCAAAATGGCCAGATGGGATAAAGAAGAGTAAGAATTCTAAGAAAAAACAAGAACCCACAATGGAAATGACAAAAATAAAACAGAAAAGTACAAATCTAAAAGATTAGCAGGAATGAATATATAATATAAAGCTGAACGTGTGTGTGTGTGTGTGTGTGTGTGTGTGTGCGCGCGTGTGTGTGTGTGTGTGTGCCTGGTCACGAATAGGTTCCTATATGGTTGGCTATTATAGAAAACTGATCACATATAATGATAGATTATCGAGACACAGGAATGGGTATGTTTGATCTGGCATAATGATGATTCATTAAAACTGTGAGGTATGCGTGCGCGCCTGGTCCACAAAGTATGGAAATAAACAAAAAAACAAACAAAAAAAAACGTTTACAAGTGTTTTTGGTATACATGTGCATAATAATACTTTGATAAGTAGGTTTTAACTTAAATAGGGATGGGATGGTATAATAAAATTGTGGGGTCTGCGTTCGCGTCTGGCCTCCATAGAATGGAAATAGGTACAAACTTTAATAAAGACTTTTCATATCTATCTGCGTAAGTATACTTTGATGACTATGTTTCAGTTTGAAGAAATATGGTATAATAAAATTATGGGGTGTTCGTTCGCGCCTGACCTCCATAGAATGGAAATATGTCACAAAGTTTAACAAGTTTTTTTTTAAATATAGATCCACAGAATATTGTGATAAGTGTGAACAGGTATGGTATAATAAATTATGGGGTTCATCTATTTTATTTTTACTTTCATCATATTTTGCTTTGGTTTTCATACCCCCAAATTCGAAGCTATCTCTTTACAACCCTTCCTTTACATAACCTATCATACTTTCATAAATCAGAGTCCATTTTCTGTAAGCTATTTTTGACCGCAGTCAACGACGGGTACTTTTGTTAGTGCATATATATATATATATATATATATATATATATATATATATATATATATATATATGAATGGAAAGTAAGTCTAATGAATTTAAGAAAGATAAAGAAATAAGCAAATGTGTAGGAGTAGCTAAAACGATAAATATCTGTATTAATGAAGCTATGAACTGGGGTATCAGGTTTCTGTTAATGTTTGCTTGTGTCGACTATATATCACTCTGGTAAATTGGCAATGTATCTTATTTACTACTAGCATTTCAGCTCGGCATTGCTCGGATGTTTGCAGGTGTGTGTTGAGCAAAAAAAAAAGCGGCCAATTTTTTTAAAAACTTTGAATCGTATTATGACCCCTTAACATTTATTATTTGGGCTCAAATCAAGTTATTAAGTTAGATCCATGTCCAAGGAACCTATATTTAAAATTTCAAGTGTTTAGACCCACAATTTTCGGAGGAGGTTAGTAGAGTTCTCAAAGGTCAACTCGTTTAACTTTGACCCCTTAACAGCCAAATTTTTGGCTGAAAAACCGATCACATCGATTTTCCCAAATCTCAGTACCCTGTATATCAAATTTCGAGTCTGTAGACTTAAAATTGACAGAGTTATTGCGTAGGGAAATGTACACAGACGCACATAGAGACACGTTCACTTTTATAGAGATATGGATTAACTGATTATTTATCATCATTCAAATGAAAATAAAGATAAATTAAAACAAACTTTTAAAATTAAAATTTAGTTTTATTATACATATGACTACAATTTAACTTCCCTTTCCCTTTTATGTCATTTTGATCCTTACTCTTCCTTTTCTCTTTTTTTTTATTTTGTGTCCTCATTGTTTTTTTTTTCACCTTCTTGTCATTTTGATCCTTAATATTTTCCCTTCTTGTCATTTTAATCCTAACTCTTCCTTTTCCTTTCTTGTCAATTGATCCTTACTCTTCCTTTTCCTTTCTTATCATTTTGATCTTTACTCTTCCTTTTCCGTTCTTGTCATTTTGATCTTTACTCTTCCTTTTCCTTTCTTGTCATTTTGATCCTTACTCTTCCTTTTCCTTTCTTATCATTTTGATCCTAACTCTTCCTTTTCCTTTCTTGTCAATTGATCCTTACTCTTCCTTTCTTATCATTTTGATCTTTACTCTTCCTTTTCCGTTCTTGTCATTTTGATCTTTACTCTTCCTTTTCCTTTCTTGTCATTTTGATCCTTACTCTTCCTTTTTTGTCATTTTGATCCTTACTCTTCCTTTTCCTTTCTTATCATTTTGGTCCTTACTCTTCCTTTTCCTTTCTTGTCATTTTGATCTTTACTCTTCCTTTTCCTTTCTTGTCATTTTGATCCTTACTCTTCCTTTTCCTTTCTTGTCATTTTGATCCTTACTCTTCCTTTCTTGTCATTTTGATCCTTACTCTTCCTTTTCCTTTCTTATCATTTTGGTCCTTACTCCTCCTTTTTCTTTTCTTATCATTTTGGTCCTTACTCTTCCTTTTCCTTTCTTGTCATTTTGATCCTTACTCTTCCTTTTCCTTTCTTGTCATTTTGATCCTTACTCTTCCTTTTCCTTTCTTATCATTTTGATCCTTATTCTTCCTTTTCCTTTCTTATCATTTTGATCCTTACTCTTCCTTTACCTTTCTTATCATTTTGGTCCTTACTCTTCCTTTTCCTTTCTTGTCATTTTGATCCTTACTCTTCCTTTTCCTTTCTTGTCATTTTGATCCTTACTCTTCCTTTACCTTTCTTATCATTTTGATCCTTATTCTTCCTTTTCCTTTCTTGTCATTTTGATCCTTACTCTTCCTTTTCCTTTCTTATCATTTTGATCCTTACTCTTCCTTTACCTTTCTTATCATTTTGATCCTTACTCTTCCTTTTCCTTTCTTGTCATTTTGATCCTTACTCTTCCTTTTCCTTTCTTGTCATTTTGATCCTTACTCTTCCTTTTCCTTTCTTGTCATTTTGATCCTTATTCTTCCTTTTCCTTTCTTGTCATTTTGATCCTTACTCTTCCTTTTCCTTTCTTATCATTTTGATCCTTATTCTTCCTTTTCCTTTCTTGTCATTTTGATACTTACTCTTCCTTTTCCTTTCTTATCATTTTGATCCTTACTGTTCCTTTTCCTTTCTTATCATTTTTATCCTTTATACTTCCTTTTCCTTTCTTATCATTTTTATCCTTACTCTTCCTTTTCCTTTCTTGTCATTTTGATCTTTACTCTTCCTTTTCCTTTATCATTTTGATCCTTACCCTTCTTTTTCCTTTCTTGTCATTTTGATCTTTACTCTTCCTTTTCCTTTCTTGTCATTTTGATCCTTACTCTTCCTTTTCCTTTCTTGTCATTTGGATCCTTACTCTTCCTTTTCCTTTCTTGTCATTTTGATCCTTATTCTTCCTTTTCCTTTCTTGTCATTTTGATCCTTACTCTTCCTTTTCCTTTCTTGTCATTTTGATCCTTATTCTTCCTTTTTCTTTTCTTGTCATTTTGATCCTTACTCTTCCTTTTCCTTTCTTATCATTTTGTATCCTTACTGTTCCTTTTCCTTTCTTATCATTTTTATCCTTTATACTTCCTTTTCCTTTCTTATCATTTTGATCCTTACTCTTCCTTTTCCTTTCTTATCATTTTGATCCTTACTCTTCCTTTTCCTTTCTTGTCATTTTGATCCTTACTCTTCCTTTTCCTTTATCATTTTGATCCTTACCCTTCTTTTTCCTTTCTTGTCATTTTGATCTTTACTCTTCCTTTTCCTTTCTTGTCATTTTGATCTTTACTCTTCCTTTTCCTTTCTTGTCATTTTGATCCTTACTCTTCCTTTTCCTTTCTTGTCATTTTGATCTTTACTCTTCTTTTTCCTTTCTTGTCATTTTGATCTTTACTCTTCCTTTTCCTTTCTTGTCATTTTGATCTTTACTCTTCTTTTTCCTTTCTTGTCATTTTGATCTTTACTCTTCCTTTTCCTTTCTTGTCATTTTGATCCTTACTCTTCCTTTTCCTTTCTTGTCATTTTGATCTTTACTCTTCTTTTTCCTTTCTTGTCATTTTGATCTTTACTCTTCCTTTTCCTTTCTTGTCATTTTGATCTTTACTCTTCTTTTTCCTTTCTTGTCATTTTGATCTTTACTCTTCCTTTTCCTTTCTTGTCATTTTGATCCTTACTCTTCCTTTTCCTTTCTTGTCATTTTGATCTTTACTCTTCTTTTTCCTTTCTTGTCATTTTGATCTTTACTCTTCTTTTTCCTTTCTTGTCATTTTGATCTTTACTCTTCTTTTTCCTTTCTTGTCATTTTGATCTTTACTCTTCCTTTTCCTTTCTTGTCATTTTGATCCTTACTCTTCCTTTTCCTTTCTTGTCATTTTGATCCTTACTCTTCCTTTTCCTTTCTTGTCATTTTGATCCTTACTCTTCCTTTTCCTTTCTTGTCATTTTGATCCTTACTCTTCCTTTTCCTTTCTTGTCATTTTGATCCTTACTCTTCCTTTTCCTTTCTTGTCATTTTGATCGTTACTCTTCCTTTTCCTTTCTTGTCATTTTGATCCTTACTCTTCCTTTTCCTTTCTTGTCATTTTGATCTTTACTCTTCCTTTTCCTTTCTTGTCATTTTGATCCTTACTCTTCCTTTTCCTTTCTTGTCATGTTGAGCCTTACTCCTCCTTTTTCTTTTCTTATCATTTTGGTCCTTACTCTTCCTTTTCCTTTCTTGTCATTTTGATCCTTACTTTTCCTTTTCCTTTCTTATCATTGTGACTCTTATTCTTCCTTTTCCTTTCTTATCATTTTGATCCTTACTCTTCCTTTTCCTTTCTTATCATTTTGATCCTTACTCTTCCTTTTCCTTTCTTGTCATTTTGATCCTTACTCTTCCTTTTTTGTCATTTTGATCCTTACTCTTCCTTTTCCTTTCTTATCATTTTGGTCCTTACTCTTCCTTTTCCTTTCTTGTCATTTTGATCCTTACTCTTCCTTTTCCTTTCTTGTCATTTTGATCCTTACTCTTCCTTTTCCTTTCTTGTTATTTTGATCTTTACTCTTCCTTTTCCTTTCTTGTCATTTTGATCCTTACTCTTCCTTTTCCTTTCTTGTCATTTTGATCCTTACTCTTCCTTTTCCTTTCTTGTTATTTTGATCTTTACTCTTCCTTTTCCTTTCTTGTCATTTTGATCCTTACTCTTCCTTTTCCTTTCTTCTCATTTTGATCCTTATTCTTCCTTTTCCTTTCTTGTCATTTTGATCCTTACTCTTCCTTTTCCTTTCTTATCATTTTGATCCTTATTCTTCCTTTTCCTTTCTTGTCATTTTGATCCTTACTCTTCCTTTTCCTTTATCATTTTGATCCTTACCCTTCCTTTTCCTTTCTTGTCATTTTGATCCTTACTCTTCCTTTTCCTTTCTTCTCATTTTGAGCCTTATAGTTCCCTTACTCTTTTCGTCATTTGGATCCTTACTCTTCCTTTTTTGTCATTTTGATTCTGACTTTTCTTTTTCCTTATTGTCATTTAGCTCCGTAATCTTCCTTTTTTTTCTCATCATTCTGATTCTTACCCTTCTTTTTCATCATTTTGATCCTTGCTCTTCCTTTTCCTTTTTTGTCATTTTTATCATTACCCTTCTCTCTCCTTTCTTGTTAAAAAAGATCCTTACGCGAGAAATGCCTGGTAAATATACTGAATAGCATTTTATGAGAAGAGTGAAATTTTCAGAATGTAAGCGAACGTATAGAAGAATACATGTGTTAAATTATAGTGCCCCGGTGTAAAGAAATGGAGATGGAAGGGATGAAATCAACTGGGATTAAGAATATTAACAACAAAAATAATGGAACCGTAAAAGTTGGACTGACTCCCCGTGAGGGTAAGTTACAACATGTCGTTTGTATTGTGGGGAGCCGAGCGCCTGTAATAATTAAATCCTATTGAAAAATAATAAAATTAGCCACATAGCCATCAATCCTATCACGCAGATCGGGTGTGAGTTTTTCTCACATTTTTCCCCACTTGGTCTCCTTTTCCCCTTATTTTCTGTCCTTTTCAGTTAAGTGGAGAGGTTCTGCATAGGTAGCTTGGTCCTCTTTTTCTTGATCCAATTTTGCCATTAACGTTAATAGCATTAAAGGCTACACAAAAGAAAGAAAAAGACAAAAGAGCCGAAGGAATTAAATAAAAGAAAGGGAAAGAAAAGATCAAGAAGGAAGAACCCATTAAAGATAGATAGATAGATAGATACGAGGGACGCTTCAAAAGTAATGCCTCCAATTTTTTCATTCTGCCTGAATAGTTCAGAAAGGATCGTAAATTGCATTGTTAGGATGACTGAACTTATGAATTCATGAACTGAAAGTTTCATCTCTCTTTTGCAGATATTGACGGCGTGAAACTCTAAAAAGCAAGCCTTGTTATGGACGTGTGTTAGAAGCATAGATGCGTCATTGAATACCTGACACAAGTGCATTGATAATGGTGTTAACTATGTAGAAAAATAAGTTCTGGAGGGCAAAAGGTCGTTCGTTTTAATAATGCGACTCCTGTCGTTGTAGCTCTTCAACGTTTTTGTTTTTGAGTTAAAAAAAAATAGAAGACTTTACTTTTGGAACGACCATCGTAGATAGATAGATGGATAGATAGAGAGAGATAGAGAGAGAGAGAGAGAGAAAGAGAGGGGAACAGGGGAAGAATCTAAGGATTATAAAGCGTACAAAATTAGAAAGCAAAGGCTGGAAATAGGAAAAGCAGAAAAAGAAGGAAAGAAACAAAAAAAGAAAGAGCAGGCCCTGGATATGACCTTAAATTATATCCGATGGTGGGGTCCAAGCTTGCGGGCTTTGGGGAGTGTGGAGCTAACCTTTAATTGCCATTGCTCCCAGGTCCACTCTGACCCGGAATGGTAGTACCTGTTAGGGTCTTAACTATGGGTTAAATAGAAACCGACTTGAAAAAAAAAAAAAATTTATTAAAAAAATTGTTCTTCCGAATCGCTGGATTCGGCATTAAATAACCTGAAAAGGGTTGATATGCCGTAAAACAAAAACAACCAACCAATCAAAGAAAGAGCAAGAAGTAAAGAGTGAGGGGAAGTAATTGAAAATATTAAGTGCAAGAAATAACGAAGTTCCGTAACAATAATAGTAAGCAAGGAGGAGGGCGATGTGTAGGAGTAGATGAGGCGAGTGAGTAAATGAAGAGTTGAGGAGGCAAAACCGAACAAAACAACAGTAATACAACGAAGATTCCTTTCATTTTTACGCCATATCAACCCTTTTTCTGACTATTAAATTCCAAGAACACAATACTCTTGGTAAACACTTAATTGGACACAACTTGCTATTTTTACCTATTATCGAGTGAAAAATGCGGGTTTATACCTTTCACGTGGATATTAATGCGTAACTGGGCACAATTGGCCGCTTGTTTTTGTAAACAAGACGTGCATGCGGGGCCCCCCGTCACGAGTGAATACATCTCCTTTCTTCTCCACTCCCCTTGCTATGTCAAGGAAGGTGAATGCTGTAAAGGTTAGACATACCTTGTGCGATACATGTTCTGCAAAGAGACTGTTTTCATTCGTGCGAATTGCCATGATACGCTGAAGGCTACAAGAAGCATTTATATTATGATTGTGGTGAATCGACAAAAGGAAATATTGCCACGTGCAGGTGGAATTCTTGGAGCGAATGTTGTAAGATTGAATGCGGTATTTTGGTGAGAGAGTCTAACTAAGGGTAAGTCTATGTAAAAAAAAATGATTTGATTTCCGACTCCTCCTTCCCAAAAAGGCAATTAGGGTTCGTGCCTAAAGCAACACATGTGTAACGAAGCGATGCACTCTCTTGGTAACTTAGCACTGTGGACATGTGTCAGAAAATCAGCAGTAGCCGTAGAATAACTGGCTAGCGAAAATATTAGCAGCAGCAGCAGCCGTTAAAGCAGGTATGCAAATTGGCAACTGCGCACGCTTTGACGTCACGAGAAAAAAGGATAGAAAAAGAAAAAGGACAGCACGTGGTTGAGCAAGAGAAGCAAAGTGCCATCGGGGAAGATGGTCGTGTGAAGCCGAGGGTTAGAAAGCGATGGCTAAGTCCGGTGTCAGGTGGTAGGGGCAGAGACTTTTAAAAAGCACATATTATATGGCACAGCGTTGTGAAATATTTGTGTGTGAAAAGACCTTTGAAAGATAATGAAACGCGTTGTTTAAAAAAAAAAAAACACGAATAAATGCATTTCGTTTGCACTTAAAAATGCTGAGCCGGAGATTTATTTCTTTACTTTTTATTTATTTGTTTCTTTGCGACGGTACCAGACAGCGTGTGGGTTCGAGAGGGTTCAAATGTAACGATCACGTTACAAATGGACTTTTGTAATTGATATGGAAACACAGTAAAAATTGTATTACAATAGAAACAGAATACATGCAAGTGCTCGTCTGAGTTCCAATCTATGCCCCCCCTCGCCAAACGTTCACGAGAAACACTCGTCTAGTTGAAACCACCATCAATAATGTCCCCTATTCTTTATCTAAACGTAGATTCATTGAACAAAGCTTCTTTCTTAGAACTGGACACATGTGGAACTCTCTTCCGTTTACTTGCTTTCCAGCTGACTACAATATGGCCGTCTTCAAGTCAAACGTAAACAAGTTCTTGATGAGCCGTTACCCTGAAGTAATCTAGTTACCAAATTTCCACTACTAACGATTACTATCATATTGTCCTTTTGACTACTCTACGCTCTTTAAACCCTTATCCTCGAGTGGCCTCGAAATTCGTAGAAGCATTATTATGACTGTAGCCGTTTTTTTGTTTTTTTTGTTTTTCCAAATAAAATAACTTAGCATTTAAAACTCGGCATAGCCGATTCCATAGTCTTACAGGGTATTCATGTCGCCAATCAGGAAAACATTTAAAAAAAAAAAAAGAAAAAAGGATAATGAGATAGAAAGAGAGGTGGGGAAAATAATATACGACGAGAGGGGGTGCTGAAAAAAGACTGACCCTAAAAGAAAAGGAGTAAAAGAATCCCAGGCAGGCGTGAGGGTCTCGGGGGGTGGGGGTTTAAGTGTAAGTGTAAAATCGTCGGTAGGTGCTGAAGAATGAAATCAAAACGAGAACCGATATTTTTCAGATGCGTCCATTCAATATGCGCGTTTCAAACGTGTGACGGACAGACCAACTAACAAACCAACCAACCGACCGACCGACCGACGAGGCCTCTTATATATATGCCGTCACATTGGGCGTATTTATTTGATGAGTATGTCATGTTAAAGCTCGGTGAGATGTACCTACGGCCAAAACGTTTTCCGCAGAGATTTGCGGACGTGTCTCTCAAAAGAAAAAAATAAAATAAAGATGGGCTGCGGCGAGGGTGTTGTGGGTGAAGGTGCCATGGGAAATAGGGAGTGGGAGTCTGTGATTTAAAGACTAATTAATTGAAACGGGTTTCATCACAGATGAGGAGATGCCAGCTAGCCAAAGCAGTCTTTCAGTGGCCTTCTTCTCCCCCCTTAACTTTCTCCCTACTACTACTACTACTACTACTACTACTACTACTACTACTACTACTACCTCCCTCTCTTTATCCTCCTTTTTTCTTCTACCCCCTCCTTTATTCTGCTCCTTATTCCTCGCTTCTACTTCTTATTCTCCTCTTCTTCACCCTCTTCTACTTCCTACCCGCTTTCCTTCTTCGTCTACCACCTATTTTCCACTTCCTCTTCATTTTTTTTACTACCTATTCTCTTCCTCTTCTTCTTTTTGTTATCGTCTCACTTCTTTCACTTTTTCTTCGCCTCCCCCCTCCCCATTCGCTTCTTCCTATTTCTATCCGCCCTCATTCTTCTTTCCTTTCTCTCCCACTTTTTCTTTCCAACTCTTCCTTCTCTTTTCCCACCGACCTCCCCTTTCTCTTGTTCTACTACCACCCTTCCTACCCGTTTTCTTCACCCTCCTCCTTATTCCCCCGCCTTTATCCTTCCCTATTTTCATATTTTCCCCCATTCTTATTTCCTTTTTTTCTTACCTACTCTTCATTCTCCTCCCCACTCAGATTCTCCCTATTCTCGTTCTCCATCCGTTTTGTCTCCCCAATCCTCTTCTTTCTTTTCTCCTTCCTTCTCTCTCCCTCCCCCTTGTTTGCTTATTTCATCGAACACAACTGGCTGACTGAAATCCATTTTCTCTTTTCTTTCAACTTTTCCTCCTCCTTTTTTCTTCGTTCTCTTCCCTCCTGTCCCTTTTACCCTTTTTTTTTAATTCTTCCACTCCACCCTTCACTTCTTCCTTTTTATTACATCCCCCTATCTCTTTCTTCTTCTACTTCGCCCTCTCCTCTCCTCTTTCAATTTATACTTCGCTCTGTTCCTATCCCTTCTTTTTTTTCACTCCACTCACTTCTCCGCCTCTTCCTCTAACCGTCCCTCTTTTTCTCTCCTCCATCTTCTACTAACAATTTTTTATTCTCCTTTTCTTACCCTTTTTTCTTCTATTCCACCTTTTCTTCTTCTTCCTCCGTTTGTCTGTCTGTCAGATGGTCTGTTGCAGACCAGCCTCATTTAGCTGCGTCGACTTGACAAGCATTGAACGTTGTGGCACTTGACAGCGAACATGGGGAATTGAGATAGAAGATCACAGGGTCGGTACGCGTGTATGGGAGGGAGGTAAGAAGGGCGTGGGGTGAAACGCAGTAGGAGAAGTGGGGCCGGTGGGTATAACACATGAATGGAATCAGAAGGGTGGGGTGTTAAGGTCGGGATGACTAGGGAAGGACGACACTTAAGTTGGTGTTGGTTGGGAGTGAACCATTGTTTCCGGCAATTTTTTTTTTGTTTCCTTTCTTTTTCTTTTTAAGTGACAAAAAAGTCGAAAAAGAAAAGAAAAAAGAAAAGAAAAAAGAAAAGGAGAAAGTGATGAATAAAGAGTATACATAATTTAGTTAAATCAATTGAATCATTATATTTAGAAGTTGAGAAAGATAATATTAACTAAAACGTTAAGAATCGGAGATATATATATATATATATATATATATATATATATATATATATATATATATATATATATATATATATTCATACATATATATATACCCACACGTATATGCATATATATATACGCACATGTGTATATATATATATATATATACACACACACATATATGTGTGTGTGTGTGTTTGTGTGTGAACCAAATCTATTCAGCCACCGTTAACCGCGAGAAATACTGTTGAAATTTAAACACTTATTTTAAAATGTTTTTTAACGTCTATCAGAGTGATCTAATCATTATATGATGACCTGGTCATACGAGCTAAATTGACCGACTTTATTTCAACTGAAAGTGCTCAACGATAAGAAACTAGTTTCTTAAAGAGGCTGACATAATTATTTACTATAATAATTAAATACCTACAAACACTGGTGTTTCATCCTTTCGGGAATCAGCAGTGCAGGGTGTCACGATTAACACCGGTCGATCGATAAGAATATGGCAACGAAGCCATTTGTGACTCCATTAGCAAGGACCAAATAAGTCTCCTGTGCGTCATGAGTAGCTTGCTTGGATTTTTCTTTAATAGAGAAGTAGTCAATGATCTCAGCAAATATAACCTTCTTAAGGACATGCAATATGGTTTCAGTTCTGACAGATCTACAGCAGACGTGCTTACAGTTGTATCTCATAGGATTAGCGAATTTCTCGACGGAGGCTTCCTCTCTAGGCCAACTGCTCTAGACATATCAAAGGCCTATGGCATAAACGTCTATTTCACAAGCTCGCCAGCTACGGTATAGTTGGAAATGTCTTCTCAATTATTAAATCATTCCTCTCTGATAGGTTCATAAGAGTAGTGGTTGATGGGCAGAAATCAGAAGCTTTCAGCATTAATGCTGGAGTCCCTCAGGGGCCCAATTCTCTTCCTGATCTACATTAATGATCTTCCAAATCACACCCTTACATCATTCGTAGACGTTTATGCTGACGACACTACAATCTATGATAGCACACCAAAGACCGTAAACGACCAAGTTCTCTCTGATTATATCCTCTGATCATGGGGAAATGGGTGGCTGGTTACTTTTAATGCATCTAAAACCAAGCTTCTATAATTACATCATCAACGCTCTGACGCCCATCGTGCATCAATTGAAATAACTGGTCGTGGGGAGGCTTCATGTTTTGACAACCTTCTGGAATTGACCTTTACTCCTTATCTTAAATGGAACACATATATCAAATCCACGGCCAAAATTGCTGGAAAAATGGCAGGATCCTTCTACCGCTCTAGTAGATATCTCACTTCTGATGCAATTCTCTACCTATATAAAAGCCAGGTACGGCCAATGATGGAGTAATGTTGCCACATATGTGCAGGAACGACTAGAAGTAGCTTATCCTGCTTTCACAGAGTTCAAAAAAGACTTTGTAGCTTAGTGGGGGATGCCCTTTTCTTTTCCCTGTAACCTCTTCCCAACAGAAAAGGCACTGCGAGCCTGTCTCTGCCTTATCGTTATTTCCATGGCAAGTGCTCGTCTGAGCTTCAATCTATGCCACTCCCTCGCTAAACTTTCACAAAAAACACTCGTCTAGCCCAAACCCCGATCAATAATTTCCTCCACTCTTTATCTGTGCCTAAACCTAAACGTAGATTCCATGAACAAAGCTTCTTTCTTAGAACTACACGCCTGTGGAACTCTCTTCCGATTACTTGCTTTCCAGCTGACTACAATCTGATTGTCTTCAAGTCCAATGTAAACAAGTTCTTGATGAACCTTCCCCCTAAGTAATCCAATTTACAAAATTTCCACTACTTATGTTTACTACGCTATAATCACAATACCTAATAGATACCCATTAACCTTTATCCTCGAGTGGCCTTCTGGCCTTGATAAGTTGTGATTCCTGTGTAAAAAAATGTCCAAACTTCAACAAATCACAGAGTAAATAAGAAGGAGACGGAAAAGCGGAGCAAATACAGTGAAGTGGCTAGAAAACTCAATGGGATACAGAAGATGAAAAAAGTCAAGATAATACCACAGATAGTAGGAGTACTTGGAACAATAATGAAAACTTTGAAAAAAAAAGAATAGGAGAGATTGGAATTAGAAGGATGACTGAGATTACACAACGTGTAACAATAATGAAAATGGCTGAAAGATTAAGGGAAACGGTAAATACCTTACGCTACAACAGAACACCGACCACTAATTTTTTTTTTTAGGGGTATTCGAGCTTGCTGACAATCAAACCCGCCGCAAATTTACCGTTTGCATGGTATAAACCCCCTAGACCTTGGGACTATCTTGTGCTCTTTCACCGCCTTAGGTAGTGACTTTCTTACATGATACGTTCGTGTGCGAACGTGCGTAGTGGGGGTGTTTCATCACATCGCGTAGGAATCTTTAAAATAAGAAGGTTGAAAAACAAATGTGTTTTTTTAATTTATCAAAAATAAAGTTTTCACGGGCGGTTTGCAAAAACATAACCACCAAACATATTTTTATGTTTTTCGTTCTTTTTATGGGGGGGGGGGATATTCCATTAACTTCTGCAGTTTAATTAACCGTTTTTCCGCAAGTAATGTATCGACATTTACCATTTCACAAAAATTCTGTTTACATTGGGGAGGGGGCGGTGGTGGTGCTGGGGCACGCGCGTATTAAAACTACGTGAGACAAAAAAAAAAAAAAAGAAAGAAAGAAATGAACCACATTTTTTTTTTAAAACTTTATTCGAAATTACCGGTTAAAGATTCCTACGCGATGTGATAAGACACCCCACTACGCCCGTTCACACGCGAACGTATCATGTAAGAAAATCACTACCGAAGGCGGTGAAATGGTACAAGAGAGTCCCAAGTTCTAAGGGGTTCATACCATGCAAACGGTAAATTTGCGGCGGGTTTGATTATTTTTACATGGGGGTCACCACTTATCAAGGCCCGAAGGCCACTCAGGGATAAGGGTTATTGCGTGTACAGTAATCAATGAGATAGTATTGTAGTAATCATTAGTATTGGGGGTTTTGATAGAGTGTCTTACTTAAGGGGGCCGTTTGTCAGGAGTTTGTTTATGTTGGACTTGAAGACGTCCAAGTTGTAATCAGGTGGGAAACAGGCAAGCGGCAGAGAGTTCCACTGGCGTGCAGTTCTAAGAAAGAAGCTTTGCTCATTGAATCTATGTTTGGATTTAAGCACAGATAAAGAGTGGAGAAAATTATTGACAGTAGTTTCAAACAGACGGGTGTTTCTCGTGAAAGATTGGCTAGGGGGGGGGACGAGGGACTGGAGCTCAGACGAGCACCTGCCATGGAAATAACGATAAAATAAAGACAGGCTCGTTGTCATCGACCTCGAATACCCATAAAAAAAACAAATTAGAGTGGTCGGTATTCTGTTGTGGCGTAAGGTAACATTTACGAGGAAAACCTTTGAGTGCAGAGACGAAAACACGTGAGCTACAGAAACAAGCCGGACATACAGAAACTGCTACAGATGTCAAACACAAGCAGGCAGCACATGGAATCATGAAAGCTGAAATTGTATAATTGTAAGTTAAACCCCCTGCGCACCTGCCTTCCCTCTTTCTTTGTGCCACCATAAACTGACACTCCACCAAATAATCGAGAAGTGCAAAGGAGGATGGAAAGACCGTGGAGAGAAAGCACTGGATGAGTGCAAAGAGAACTGGGACCATGGGAAAGCTTATTGCCACCACAATTCCAGAGAAGACCAATGGTCGGTGCCAACGGGGAATTAATGGTAAGCGGCTGTTGCGATAACGCAAATTCATCTGCATAGGTTATCGAAAGAGGTGGAAAGTACTGGAAATCTGAGAAGACTTGTTGTCACTCAGTCGCCAGAGAACACCACAAGTTGCTCTCGAAGAGCAATCTTTGATGACGGTCTGTGTGACTACTCCTAGTGAGTAAATAACAATAATAGTCTTGTTCTATTTTCAACTTTAATATTTCTAACTTTTCAATGTATTGAAATAAAATGCATGTTCTTCAAAATCCCAGTACGTTTGATGTTCCGTCGATTAACGACTAGAATTTTAATTTATAACCGCCAGGAAAACATATCTAACACATAGCACAGATTAAGTAAATAAAATATTCACGTCAGTCGAGGATAGGTCTTTAACAATCAGTCTGACAGAGTCTTGGCCATTTTTTGACCTTGCACCTGTCAGGCTGAGGAGTGGTTCTGGGTAGTATTAGGAGGTTCATCCTCCCAGGTGGTTGCCTGCCGTCTTTCGTACGGAGTAACTTTACTGCCTACTGCCTGAGACACCCCTACCGGGAATGCTGATGGAGCTGTTCAGGCAATCTTTAAAAGGTCAAATGCCCCTTTCTTATAAGCACTGGTTTGACAACCTCGATCTTGTATCACATCTTATTGCGGTGGGAAGGACGTAAATATCGACATTAGACGGATGTTAAACAAAGAAAAAGGTTTGTTCAACTTTCTAAAGATTTAAAAAAAGAAGCACAATACTGGTGAACTCTGGTGATGGAATTTTATTGCGAATAATTCAAGATTAAGATTAATAATAATAATAATAATAATAATAATAATAATAATAATAATAATAATAATAATAAATAAATAAATAAATAAAAACGGCTGAAATATTAAGGCAAACCCTTGAATGCGGAAACTAGGACGCATGATTCACATACCTGGACATATAGAAACTGCTACAGAGATAAAACACAAAGAAGCATCACAGGGAATCATGAAAACTGAAACTGCAGAAGTCTAAACTAAACCATAGTTTTTTTGTTTTTTTTAGTCTTCGTGTCACTATAAACTAGTGCCATGCCAAGTAAGTGAGGATTAAGAAGGATGGAAAGACCGAGGAGAAAAAGTAATCGCCAAATCTCCGCTGGATGAGCGTAAAAAAAAAAATAAAATAAATAAATAAAAAAATAAATAAATAAATAAAAAATAAATAAATAAATAAAAAAAATAAAAATAAATTAAAAAAAAAAAATGGACTGCAACCTTGGGGAGGCTTAGTGCGATCCAAATTATACATACATAAAAGTATCATTTTTTAAAACTTTCAAATAGCATTCTTTTTACGACCGAATAAACTGTCATACATGACTTTTTATTTTCAAGAAAAGTTAAAATATTTTAACTTCTTTTTGTTTTCGCAAAAGGGTGAAACTTTTCTTTAAATATTGCGGTTGACGGTGGTTCGGAGGTTATGTTGTTTGCTAATGAGTAAAAGGTTGTTTAATTCTCCTCCACTGCAAGACACTAAGACCGGAAAATGGGGTTGTGAACGAGGGTAATTTTGACATACAAAGAGTGCCTTGGTAGCCCCGTCGGCATTCTCCGTTAAGGGTATCTCAGGCGATTAGCTATAAACTAATCTTTTCTCAAAGAGAGAAAGCAAGGTCTGGAAGGGAGGACCTATTAGAACTGTACAGCACTTAACTTCAACCGCAAAATCAACAGGGAATGAATGGTCTAATCTTTGTTGATTTTAGGGACCCAGGATAAAAATCCTTAACCGAATGGCTGGGCTCGAAATATTGACTTCCCGTACTGATGATTCCGAAAAGACACTAATGTCTGTATATACACATACATACATATATATATATTTTGCGAACCTCTTCCTTCTGATGAGAAGTGCATTCTTCGAAACTCCCTGGATTAAGGGGGTTCTTGTCTTATGTGTACTTCTTGTCGAATAATTAAAATTTTGTATACTTTCCTTACACGTTTAAAAGATTTTTTCAAAAGTTGAAAAAATTTTTTTTTTCAATTTCAAGATTTTTATTATATATCTCAAATTTTAGTCATTCAATGAATTTAAAAATTTATGACGTGAACTGTTTCAGTTTCAGATAGATTATTACTGCCATTAATATCTTGAAAATCTCAAAATCACAGGTTTTCATACCAGCTGATTGTTGGATAATTTTATTCTGAAGAACATATATATATATATATATATATATATATATATATATATAAGTGAACGTGTCTGTCTGTCTGTCTGTGTACATTTCCCTACGCAATAACTCTGTCAATTTTTAGTCTATAGACTCGAAATTTGAAATACCGGGTACTGAGATTTGGGAAAATCGATGTGACGGGTGTCAGCCAGAAATTTGGCTGTTAAGGGGTCAAATTTCAACTATTTGACCTTTAAGAACTCTACTAAACTCCTCCGACAATTTTGGGTCTAGACACTTGAAATTTTAGATATAGGTTCTTTGAACATGGATCTAACTTAATAAAGTGATTTGAGCCCGAAACAATAAATTTTAAGGGGTCATAATAGGGGTCAAAGTTTTAAAAAATTAACCATTTTTTTTGCTTTTTTTTTTTGCACAGCATACACCTCCAAACACCCGAGCAACGCCGGGCACCCCTGCGAGTATATATATATATATATATATATATATATATATATATATATATATATATATATATATATATATATATATATATATATATGCACGCGCTTCACCAATGCTAAACGATATGATCACTAATGATTTTAATTGTTGTCAAACAATTGGAAAGTGTGTTATGAGTTAATGTCGAAATGAAAGGTAACAAAAATAGTCGTGAATTGAAATATTCGAACGTCAAATTAATCAACTAATTTATTAATTAACACTTTATGAACTTGTGAACTTCAAAAGGGCCAGTTTTAGTTTAAAGTTCCGCGGAGTCGATTTTGGTAGAACCAATTTATTGGGCGAGAAACAGCAGAGAAATTAGATTTCAAATTCCAATTAATTGAAATGAAAACTGAATCATTCACCGTAAACAGCCAGTGGAAGTAGGTTGTATATTGAAGAGGACAACTCCTGGTCTTTAGTTAGAAACGAAGTAATTAGGATCGAATATAATTATTATTGAAGGAGAATGCTGGAATCGAACCCAGTTATCAAAAGTTCAAATGAATACACATTGTTAGAGATACGATACACCTTCATTTCGAAGGCGCCCGTGTCATATCAAAGAACTTACTGTTGATTTCATATGCCGGGCCTTTCTGCTTGTGTGGCAAGAAAACTTCTCAAATACACTTGTGATGTTAGGCAGTATAAGGTGTTAACTTTGGTTAAAATCGCCTGTTCCATTCTTTCATCGGATTACTTCGATTTTTGTTCCTTATTTTATCAGATTATTCCAATACTTATCGAAGGGACTCCGATACAAAACTAATCTAAGAACACTGCCAGGCACATAAAGTACCTTCAAGTCACATTTTATAAAAATTGGTCCAGCCGTTTTCGAGTCCATATGGAACGAATTCACAAACACACAAAGTTACTTTTATACAATAGTGTATATATATATATATATATATATATATATATATATATATATATATATATATATATATATATATATATATAACTACTTCATTTACTCACATAAATTTAATATACGAAGGTATAGATTTATGCGTAAACTTTAAGTATTTACTTCAAAAGTGCTCAATACGTAGGTAGAGCTAGTTAGTAAGTTATAAAATCCTGACGAATCCTATAGTGGATGAAACGCAGAATATTCAGTGTAGCTTAATCGCCATATATATTTTATAAATTATATATATATATAAAACTATCCATTCACGTGTAATCACCTTTTTCTTCACCATATTCCCTCTGCTTCACTTTTTTGTTATTAAGTAAGATCTTTGACTTACTTGTTGTTTCATCAAATACTTTTGCATGCAAAATCCGATCCTGCATTTTGCTAATTCCTACCCTCTGATGAGAAGGAAAGTATTTCTTAGAAACTCCGCGGATTAAGGACTATCCACTTATCAAGTGTTTCCTTTTCAGATTTACTATGTTTTTAACTCTTTTTCAAAGTGTTTTTTTACATGTTTTATTAACTGTTTGCTCGTATATATATATATATATATGAAAAGGAAACACTAGATAAATGGATAGTCCTTAATCCGCGGAGTTTCGAAGAAATACTTTCCTTCTCATCAGAGGGTAGGAATTAGCAAAATGCGGGATCGGATTTTGCATGTAAAAGTATTTAATGAACCAACAAGTAAGTCAAAGATCTTACTTGAAAACAAAAAAAGTGAAGCAGAGGGAATATGGTGAAGAAAAAGGTGATTACACATGAACGGATAGTCTGGTGGAAGATAAAAAATCCAGTGACGGTAAAATCCAAATGTAAAACTTCAAGAAAGTTAAAAGAATTTCCATTTGTACAAGTAAAATCCAAGGAAATCCCGTAATTGGAAGAAGATGGTCCATAATAATCCAAAGGCAGAAATCCATGGAATAATTCACAAAAATGTGTACAAGGAAAAAAAAAAGAAAAGATTCCAATAATATTAATAAAAGAAAAATAAGATGTGCTTTTCAATCTACTTCCGAGACATAAATATAAATAATAAAGATCTGGGAAGAGAAAGAAGAGAAAAAAAAAGGAGTAAAAAAAAAGAAGAAAAAAAAAGGAGAAAAAAAAATATATGTTGAAAATCCGCGGATTAAGTATTACCTAACACACTAATTTTGGAGTATTCTGCGGAATAATAACTAATTGTAAACTCTGTAGCAGTATTTTACAGCTTCGGCCTTACTGTTATATATATATATATATATATATATATATATATATATATATATATATATATATAGAGAGAGAGAGAGAGAGAGAGAGAGAGAGAGAGAGAGAGAGAGGGAGATGCGTATTTATATACTTTCCTTGCTATAATTTAAAGTTTTTATATCCTATCGTGCTATATATATATATATATATATATATATATATATATATATATATATATATATATATATATATGCCTATCTATTAATCTATTTATCTCTCTCTCTCTCTTTCTCTTTAGTTATGCATTAAATAGGATTATTACTGTAGATATTTCATTTTATTTATTGAACTATTATCAAACTCACGTAGCTAAGTTTTTATTGCATTTGACTTTTAATAAGCAGAAAGCAAATGAGTTAGAGTGATAGACTTTATTAAATTAAGAAAAGGAGAGAGCAACAAGATACATGTGAGAGAAGATAACGTCGTTTAATTCTCTCCCTATTGCAAGAACTTAGACACCAGGGTGGGAAAGTGAGATTGAGAAGTCAGCGCCCCAGAAGAGAGGCACTCTGACCTACGAAAAGTGCCTGGGCAACCCCGTCGGCACTTTGCGGTGAGGGCGCCTTAGGCGATTAGCAATAAACTAACCCCCTTCTCAAAGGGAAAAGTCAATCCTGGGAGGTGGACCACCTAGAACTGCACAGAACTAAACTCCCACCGCGGAAGCAACAGGGGCCGAATCATTACAGGAATGGTCTATTTGGGGGTGGGGACAGGATAAAAATCTCAAGCTGGAGAGTGAGAGAAGGTAAGAGTCATGCGTTGAAATATAGCGCGTTGGTGATAAATAATAACTAATTAGAAGAATTAAAGTGTACTTCTTTTTGAAATGTTAATTAATCCCAACACTAAAGAATTTTTTTAGCACGTATATATTTAAATAAATAGAAACGCGGGTTTGTATTCCAATTCACAGACGTATGAAAAAGTGGCAAAAATATATAACAAATAAATTTTATCAAAGGCAAGATAAGTTACTCTTCTACCTATCTGGAAAAGTTTTTAGTGATTTCACTTTCAGTCACTTTAAAACGTTTAGTCATTTCGAAAATCATACAGTGTTTATTGATTTATATGAAAAAGGCAACTGACGGCGAGCTAACTGTTAAATACGTTAAGTTTAGGAAAAATGAGTTAAAACTAAAAAATTATCCAAAATACTGCTAGAAACCCATCGAATATATGTCAGCCTATGTCACGGTAACATATATTGAGTGTGTTTCTAACAGTATTTTGTATATATATATATATATATATATATATATATATATATATATATATATATATATATATATATATATATTAGTTTTAACTCATTTTCCCAAACTTAACATATTGAAACAGCTCGCCCCCATTTGTCTTTTTTTTTTTACAGATACCAATAAACACTGTATGCTTTTCAAACCAATTAAACTTTTGAAGTGAGTAAAACCACTAAAAACCAGTTAGGTAGAAGAGTAAATTATCTTGCATTTGATAACATTTATTTGTTATACATTTGTTTTATATCACTTTTTTTTACGTCAGTGGTTTCTAATACAAACCCAGAAAAGCTTCAGTTAAAACGAACATTGATTAAATTGTAAAAATATTATAAATAAATAATAATATAAACACAACAAAAACTGCATGAAATACGGTAGTTTTGTGTGTATAACTAATATTTGCGGGGGGGGGGGTAGATGAACAACATAAAAAAAAGCATAATAGGTTTAATATGACAAAAATATGTTACTGAAAAAAATAATTAAGAGTAAAAAAAAAAGAGATTAGATATCAAGAACAATTTTTTTTTAAAGGGAAGTGGTGTTTGAACAACACTGATGGGGAACCATGTGATAAAATACAGCTTTGTTTTTAAATACTTGAAACAGTTTCTCATGGTAAACAACTGATGATCCCTACAAAAATATTACGACTAGTGCAGTGATTGCAGGAAATTAATAGATTAACACGTAAAGGAGTTTTCAAGGAAGGACTTGAGACTAAATTTTTTTTTATATAGTTTTAATAGTTGAAAAACGTGTGTGTGTGTGTGTGTGTGTGTGTGTGTGTGTATTTATGTGTATATATGTAGTAGTTGTTTGGACAATTAATCGGAATCGGGAATCGAAAAAAATCGGAATTTTTTAAGGTATTGTGATCAAAATCGGAATCGGAACAAGCTGTGCTAATTTTCCGATGTTAGAAAAACAATTCTTTTAATTGTTTTTTCTTTGGTTTGTTTTTGTTTAAATCGTAATTTCCCCCCTGACTGCTACCAAAGGCAAAATGATTTATATTTATTGATTTTAAGTTATAAACGAAATTAAAGTCGATATATCACCCAAACAAGAGTATTTTTTACGTTTACAAAAATATACAACTTATATCACATAGGGTTTTTTTACGCTAATCTAAAGAATAACAACTCCTATAACTAAATATTTAGTGATTTTAAAGAGCCACAAACTAAATCGGTAATTGTATCGGAATCGGCAATTTAAAACAGAATCGGTAATTGTACCGGAATTGGGAAGCAGTTTGAAATCGCCCCATCATTAATATATATATATATATATATATATATATATATATATATGTGTGTGTGTGTGTGTGTGTGTGTGTGTGTGGGTGTATACAAGTACAACCAAATATTGGAAAGTACCCCTGCTTTATCTGTGAACAATCATGCAACAGTTAAGATGGGTTGAAAAGCCACCTACGTGTACATGGAAGCTTGATGTAAATCTGAAGAGCTTCTTTTTTTTTTTTTTAGTTCTCTCCCACTGCAAGAACTTAGACGCCTGGGTCGGAAAGTGGTTTGAGAAATCAGCGCACACCGAGGAGTGGGGGCGCTATGACCTGAAAAAGGTGTCTGGGCAGCCCCGTCGGCGATTAGCAATAAATTAACCCCTTCTCAAAGAGAGAAGGCAAAGACTGAGAGGGTTGACCTCCTAGAACTGCACAGAACTAAGCTCCCACCACAGAACCAACAGACACCGGATCATTACAGGACTGGTCTAATCTCCGTTGATTTTGTGAGCCCAGGATAAAATCCCTTGCATCAATCTGAAGAGATGTAAAACTTCTGTTAAGAAGTGGCTATCATCATTATATATATATATATATATATATATATATATATATATATATATATATATATGTATGTGTGTGTGTGTGTGTGTGTGTGTTTGGATAAGAAATCAATACGAAAAAATTTTATAAATGTTTATATCTTAACTTTATTTCCTATTTTGTGACATGTAGGAATACCAAAAGTCTTTCGAAAAAAAACAAACAAACAAAAAAAAAACAACGTTTTTTTTTTCAAGAGCATATATTTTCGACCGATCCTTCGGTCTTCTTCAGTGTAAAAAACACACGCATATATATATATATATATATATATATATATATATATATATATATATATATATATATATATATATATATATATTATTCGATAATATTACAATAACAACTTAAAAAAGGCAATAGGGCATTTAAACTAGAGAAACGAATCAACGTTGGTTTAAAGTGTGAGTTGGGGCAGTGGTGGTGAAAGTGTGATTAAAATCTCTTCTGTCCAAAATTAACTACGGGGAAATAATTTCTTGCTACAACGGCCTCTCATTCCCCCCCACCTCCCATACACACGTGATTCTTACGGGACTAATTTTAGAAAAACTCTAAATAGTTTCAAAATTAGCAGGCAGGAAAATGACAAATGTAAGTGTTTTGTCCGTATCAAAGGATTATATTGATCTGTCGACGCACCATGCACAATCTCACCGGCGCTGGCGAGACACAGACGTACGCATTACATGCTTCCGTGCACGCAGACACACATACATACATACATACATATATACATACATACATACAACGATGCTGAACGACTCTTCTGGCAGCATCAGCTTTGGTGTTAGCAAAGGTAGGAGGCGTGGCGTAATATAAAGGAGAGGAAGGGCGGAAGGGTGCAGTTGCCACAAAAAAAAAAAAAAAAGAAGTTTTAAGGATTGGTTGGTGGCAGAGGAAGAACGATAGATAGTGAGGTGGGGCTTAACACTGGTAGGCGATGTAAGATGATGAAGAAAAATAAAATGGATGCTCTAACAAAATAATAACAATAATAATAAAGCTATATATACATACTTAATTAGTATGCATGAGTTCGGAGAAGCGATATAACATTTTTAGATTATTGATAGAATTTTATTAATATATATATATATATATATATATATATATATATATATATATATATATAATTAGTAGTTTGATGTATATTTACAGTATATATATATATATATATATATATATATATATATATATACGCAGATATACACACATACATATATGTGCGTACGTATATATATGTACATATATACATACGTATATATACGTTATATATACATACGTATATATATAAATATATATATGCAGATACACACAATATATACATATGTGCGTATGTATATATATATATATACATATATATTTGTACATATATACATACGTATATAAACGTTATATATACATACGTATATATATAAATATATATATATATGCAGATACACACAATATATACATATGTGCGTATGTATATATATATATATACATATATATTTGTACATATATACATACGTATATAAACGTTATATATACATACGTATATATATATATATATATATATATATATATATATATATATATATATACGTATGTATAAGTTATCGAATGTATTTGTCAGATTGACAGCGTATAAGATAAACCTAAGTACACACATTTTGTACAAATGTGCGTATACACATATACGTACACACACGTATATGCATATATATGAGGTATACACTCACAATCATAATAAAATGGAATGTTAGATACACACATGTGATCTTTAATATGTTTGGATAGCCGAAATACCACAATATTCATAAAGTTATGTAATGTACACACATGCATACAAGAACACACACATACACGCATATACTCACACATAGATATATACACATACGTATTATTTTATTTACTCTCTCTTAATTTCATTGTACAGGCTGCAACGATAAAATTGTCGCCCTAGAAAAGACGACATGATTCCATTTCTGTTTGATAAAAACCGGTTTTCTTTTTTTGTTGCAAACCATCTACTAATTGACCAGTTGTGTACAAATCCCAAAAGCGATAGGAGCCGTCCATCATGGCTGAAAGCGACACAATGTCCCACAAGCAAGATCGGAGATGCACCGTTTTGCAACTCATTCTCTCTACTGATGCAAGTTATAACAACATTCGCAGCATCCTCAAGATGCAAATCCGGACAGTTTAACGCTTGAGTACACAGCTTAACGAAGTTTCCGGTCACGGTCATGATCTTTGCTGTGGTTTCAAGTGAGAGTCATATCATACCACCTCACATTTTCGAAACGGGCTTGGAAGTCAACACTAATGTGTACCTGGATTTTCTGGAGAGTGTTGTGATCCCCGTGGCTTCTGGCAGACCCTGGGTATGGCAGCAGGACTCACCGCCAACCCACAAATCCAGACACCTAGGTTTGGCTTCAGAACGAGTGCTACAACTTTCTACCCTTCTCTCCTTCCCCGGCTTGAACCCACTGGACTACTTCGTTTGGTCATACGTCGAGAACATCACCAACATGACCTCCCACAAGACCCAAGCCAGCCTGAATTTCGCTATCTGCCAAGTATTTGCAAGCACCCGCCGGCGCTCGTGGAAATGGCAAACACCTAGTTCCGGACCGGTATAGAGGCGGTGATTGAGGCTGAAGGCGGCTACATTAAATAAATATCAGCTCTACTAAATATAAAATTACTGAATTGCTGTTTTCAATAAAAGTTTTAAAATACAGATGTAGTGTTGCTTTTTTTTTAGGGCGACACTTTTATCGTTCCACCCCGTACCATTTAGTTTAGTATGAAAACAGATGCAGAGTCATATATATGCTGTACGTGTAGCATGCATACATACATACGTACATACATACATACATACATACATACATACATAATACTTCCTTTGCAATATTGGGCATTTTATTCTTGTAATCGGATTTGCTAAAAATATTTCTCGAATATATTTATACTGGCATAATTTTTAGCACAGTCAGACAATGCGTTGTTCAAAATATTTGATAACTTAGTAGCAGGAATGTAGAATTTATATTCAAACTATATATATATATATGAAAGATTTTGGAGTCTGTCTCTATTGCGGTGCGTCAATATATATATATATACACTTATGTATGCATATACGCACGCACACATATATACATACACGCATGTGTATGAATATATACACACATTATATATATATATATATATATATATATATATATATATATATAATCTGAGGTTATTGTTTTCCAGCGGTTAAGTAACCAATGAAGTTTAACGAGATTAATACAAGAGTGCTCAATATCAAAGTAGAGCAGGATATACTCTTTATTTGTTTTTACATAAGCAGTAATATATTATTATACAGTCATAAGCATGTTTGGGTCAGCTAGTTACCAGTAACTAGAGACCTCATCAGGCGATATAGCATATACGAAAGCAAAGATTACCATGAAAATAGCAGGTCGTCGTCGTCGTCGTCACAGGAAGATTATATCAGAAGGTTCCGTCAAATGTTGTGAAAAATAAGATTTGGTTATATATAAATAAGAACCAATAGCGGTGCGGATTTGAATCTGTATAGGAATTGATGGGAAAGGATGAGGTGGTTAAAGGTCGAGATAGGGGTAATGAAGACTAGAAAGAAAGGTATTTCTATGTGTGTGTGATAGCCACTCTAAATATTAAACATGCTAGTGTGTATAGGTTCAAACTATAGGGAAATGTGGATTTGACATATCTATGCTAAATTTCATCTTAAATTGCTCTTAAAATGTATTTTTACTGATTGATTTTTAAGAGGATAAAGATAACCGTATTGATTTGAAAACTTATTAAAGACTATCACCGTCGATATCGACTGTCATATGGAATATGAATGGCTTACATTCTAGGGTCATCTGATGTTTGTTCATATTAAATAGTCTTCCAGAGATTTAGAAACATGGGGAGTGCTCATTAACCTATTTCTCAACTGCGTTCCATACATAGTAGTTCAAAAGACGGAGACTTAAAGCGCAATCATGAGATGTTGCTTTCCTCTGTTTATGCGTTCTATAAGGTTAGTGACTTAACGAGATTTGAGATCGAAATGCGATTGCATTCGTGTAGCTATTCCAATTGAAATAAAATATATATTCAATTTGTTTTGTTGAAACATAGAGCTTTTTTTTTACATAGGCATCACCACATTATCAAGGCCAAGAGGCCACTCAAGGATAAGGGTTACAGAGTGTACAGTAGAAATCGGACAATATAGTAATCATTAGTAATGAAAATTTGGTAAATTTGTTAACTTATATGGAACGGCTCATCAAGAACTTATTTACGTTAGACTTGAACACAACCATATTGTAGTCAGCCGGAAAGCAGGAAAACGGAAGACAATTCCACAGGCGTGCAGTTCTAAGAAAGAAGCTTTGTTCATGGAATCTACGTTTAGGTTTAGGCACAGATAAAGAGTGGGGGGGGGGGAATTATTGATAGTGTTTACAGCTAGACGAGTGTTTCTTGTGAAAGTTATATAATAATGTGGTATAGTCAATATTGTCTTTTTTTTTTACTTCCAGTGTCTGCTAAACAGACGGGACGACAGTGATAAGCAAGATATGGTCCCTTCTGATTAATGATAATCATATCCTCGCCTAATATGAAAGCCGCTTTCCCGATGTTAAAAATGGCTTTCTGATCCGCATGACCATGTTTAATTATCCAGCCAAATTGTCAGCAGACACCGGAAGTCAGAAGGAGCAGACAATCTTGACTAAAACTAATAATGTTGCTGTTAGTTTCTATGTGAACTGTTCCAATGGTTTCAGGCATTGACACGCATAACCATATATGTTCTCCAACTACATTACCCAAGTTTGGATAAGTATATTTCATTTGGATCAGAGAAAGTACAATAATATCATTGTATCTCTTAACATCGGCTATCCCCCCCAAAAAGGAAATTCAGCTTTTCATTTTATTTGATTTATGATTGAAAATTATACAAATTCAAACAAGGAATCTTTCGGTGTCATTTGGCCCTTCAGCCCCTCTCCACTTTCCTAACAGCAACATTATTAGTTTTAGTCAAGATTGTCTGCTCCTTCTGACTTCCGGTGTCTGCTGACAATTTGGCTGGATAATTAAACATGGTCATGCGGATCAGAAAGCCATTTTTAACATCGGGAAAGCGGCTTTCATATTAGCCGAGGATATGATTATCATTCATCAGAAGGGGCCATATCTTGCTTATCACTGTCGTCCCGTCTGTTTAGCAGAATGGAACCAACAATTTGTTAAAAAAAACAAAAACAAAACCAAAAAAAAAACGTTGTTCTTTTAAGTCGATATGTCCAAAAAGTCGTAAATCCCGACTTTTATCATACTCTGACAACATATTTTGACCCCTAAAAGGGAGGTTGGGGTGATATAGGACCCCTAAACCCCATGACTAATGTTTGTACAAAATCTCAAAGACATCAAAGGCGTGGTTATTAAGAAAAGTACGAATAAACAAACGGACGAAAGTGGATTACTAATTTTACCCCTAAAATGGCCCTAGCTGACAACTAGAATTATCCCGGAAAATCCGTTCTTGCAAAAATTTACCCAAAAAAACAAATCCAAGGGTTGTTTATTGAGAAAAGTGCAACCAAACGAACGAGTGGTCGATTTGGGGGCAATTTTGCTCCTATAATGCCCTGTAGGGGATAAATCCATTTTGGCAAAAATTTATTTTCTCCATGACTAATGTTTGTGCAAAGTTTCAAAAAGAAATTCAAGGATTGGTTATTGAGAAAAGTGCGAAGAAATGAATGAATGAACGATTAGGGGCAATTTTACCTCCATAATATCCTATAAGGGAACAACCAGAGTTATTCCGGAAAATCCGTTCAGTCAAAAACGTACTTTCACTATGATAAACGTTTGCGCAAAATTTCAAAAAAATCCAAGGCGAGGTTATTGAGTGCGGACAAACGGATGTCGAGGGACAAAAATTAGAATGGGTTGGAACGGAAATATAGATCTACTCGTTAATTCACCGGTATGTATTATTAAATATATGTATATAAGAACTTTGTGTGTGAGTTCGGTCCCTATGGACTCCGAAGTTTCTGAACCGATTTTTATGAAATTTCACACAAATGTACTTTTTTGTATCTGGCAGTGTTCTTAGATAGGTTTTATATCAAATTGCTTAGATAAGTACCGATAATCGATAAAGTCTGATAAAATAAGGAACAGGTGAATTTGAGCATAATCAACACCTTATACAGCCTAACATCACAAGTGCATTTGAGAAAGTTTCTTACTACACATGCAGAAAGATCTCGTATATAAAATCAACAGTCAGTTTTTGTATATGACGGAGACGCATTCGAAATGAATGTGTCTGTTTAAAGCGCAATTGCATGATGATATTTGACTTTTTCAATTTAAACTTAAATTCAAGCCATTATCAACGCACAAGTAGAAATATATAATAATATATAATACAAGTAGAAATATAAAATACGTTAATAAAATCAACAGTAGGTTCTCTACAGTGCAATGTAATCTACAATATATTGTGGATTAAGTCACAGTGAAACTGTCTCCAGATGCACCACAATGGGTCCCCAACTAAAGCAGGCAATCAATCGATTTGATTGAAAAATTGGCGATTTCACTGATTTCGATTACAATAAAAATATGTAAGTGTGAAACATTCGTTGAGCATAGTTTAATCCCGGGCAACGTCGAATCTCCCGGCTATAACCTTCCACAGGTAGCGGTTTTAAATTAGCTTAAAGCCACATTCTTCTTTAGCATGGGAGAAAATACGTAAAACAAAACAAAAAAAAGTAAGTACATATATTATTTTTATATGGGCAGTTTGCTAATGCAATAGAGCGGATACTTGACTGCTCGCCACATTTGAATATTACCATTGGTTCAGTTTTCGACTTTCAGTGTTCATACACTGGTCACGTCTAGCCATACTGATGAACAGTAAACGTTGAAACAACTGACTGGTGATAATTATACACACACATACACACACACATATATATATATATATATATATATATATATATATATATATATATAAGGCTTCCTTCAGTCTTGACAAACTATGGATACCCATGGTAAGGGTGCCTGCGCGTTAATTTTTTTTTGTGGACGGAGTTGCGTAATCTCCAACCACACCTCTCCTGAGCAGGCATTGTGAAATACCAGTGGCAAGTGGAGGTTCAGGACGACTAGAATTCCGAACTGGTCACCCATCTGGTACTAGCCAGGCTCAACGTTGCTTAACTTTGGTGATCTGACGGAAACCAGTGTGTAAACGTGATTATGCCATATATATATATATATATATATATATATATATATATATATATATATATATATATATATATGTATATATATATATATATGTATATATATATATATAGAAAGAGAGAGAGAGAGAGAGAGTGATTTAAAGGTTAGAGGGTTTTTTTTACGTACTTTTCGTATTTTATTTTTTTTATCATATTTTCCATATTTCAAGCGGTCCTCCGCTCTTGGTCTCAAAAATGTATCAATATATACATACACACACACACACACACACACACACACGTGTGTCTGTGTGTGTGTCCCTTTTCAATTGGTTAAGCACTTTAGTAGAGGGACTAACGGTTTGTACTTAGCATTTTTCACTCGTGCAGTTTAATAAAATTTGGGTTCTTTAAAGTTTGGGAAGCTAATTTCACATTCAAACATAGTTCAGCCGGTCCATCTAAGTTACTGCGTGGGTTGGCCTGCCTTACTTCCTTCCACTCTACTATCAGCAATCGATCACTTTCCTTGAGCTTTCAGCAGTGCCTCACTAATGCTCTTTTGATTTGGCGTTTATCGTTTTTGATATATATATATATATATATATATACATATATACTAGCATTTCAGCCCGACGTTGCCTGGGTGTTTGGAGGTGTATGTCGAGCAAAAAAAAAAAAAAAAAAGAAAGAAAAAGCGGGCAATTTTTTAAAACTTTGACCCCTACTATGACCCCTTTATATTTATTGTTTTGGGCTCAACTCAAGTTATTAAGTTAGATCCATGTCCAAGGAACCTATATCTAAAATTTCAAGTGCATAGACCCAAAATCGTCGGAGGAGTTTGGTAGAGTTCTCAAAAGTCAAATCGTTGAACTTTGACCCCCTTAATCGCCAAATTTCTGGCCGAAAACGGATCACAAAGATTTTGCCAAATCTCAGTATCCTGTATATCAAATTTTGAGTCTGTAGACTGAAAATTGAGAGTTATTGCGTAGGGAAATGTACACAGACACACACACACTTTCACTTATATATATATATATATATACATATATATATATATATATATATATATATATATATATATATAATATAAAACTTTGGGGACCGCCCGTGCGTCTTTGCTTGGTTACTGGCTTGAATCTTGTAAATTTTGGTTTCGATTTCGATTCTAGCTGATGGTATCTAAGTCATATGTTTTAACATTTAAATGACGACTATATGATATGTAATAATCGATAGAGAATTGACTCTATAATAATATATACGAAATCTACATGAATTAACATATCATATTTAAGCATATTTTACAACCGGGCAATCCCGGACGCCTCCTGCTAATATATATATATATATATATATATATATATATATATATATATATATATATATGTATATATATATATATATATATACAGTTTTAAAAATAATAAGCGTTTCTCAAGAGCTGTTTCGGCTATCATCTCATCAGGAGAACTCATTTTAATGTGCATTAAATCCGTGGAGTCTTGTTTTTGTGATATTATGTACCTATTTACAATGCCTCCCCACGGGACAGAGTTAGACACCAGGGTCGTTTTTTAACGTGGAGAAAAGGTACAAACTGTCAGGTCGACGGGGTTTCAATGGGGAATCCGTTGGCTCCAACTTTAGCGGATATTTTCGTCGGGTACTATGAATCCGTTATGTTCAATTCTACAACTAAACCCACTGCATATTTCAGATATGTTGACGACACTTTTGCTATTTTTCCATCGCAAAGTGAAGCGTCAATATTTTTTGATAGGTTGAATTCTTTGCATGGGGCTCTTAAGTTCACTATGAAAGTGAGAAGGACAATTCGCTTCCCTTCTTGGATGTTCTTGTCGAACGTTCAAGGGGGGGGGGCTTTCTCACTACAATTTATAGAAAGCCGACATTTACTGGCCTATATGTGAACTGGTTGTCTTTTGTACCAAAATCACGTTAGGTCAGCCTAATTAATACTTTGGTACATAGAGCCCTCATGATTTGTTCGCCTTACAGATTAGACGCCGAACTCGATAAGATCAGGGAAATATTCATCAATAATGGTTATCCTGTTGACCTTATTGATGACTGTATTTTCAAAAAGGTTGCGGATTTTAAATAAAGAGTAATAGACTTTCCAAACAGATTCGCAGAAGTATTTACGACTGCTATTATTCTGTGTCCTTGCGTTTGGTATATACTACGAGACCTGCTTTTCCGTCTTTTCGCAAGGATATTTTGCCTTACATCCAAAGTAGCAATATTGTATATCAATTTAAATGCTAGTGCGATGCTGGTTATGTTGGGCGAACATTCTTGCACCTTTCGACTCGTATAAACCAGCATGTTCCATCGAAGATCAGACAGGGGAGGATGGGGTCTGGTGGTCTCCCTCCTTCTGCAGCCTTGGACTCTGCTATTGGCCAGCATTTGGTTGACAACCCGTGCTGCGCCGATAGATATAAAATAGAATGGTTCGAGGTGCTACATAGAGCGGACTCCAAAAACCATTTAAAGATTTTGGAGTCTGTCTCTATTGCGGTGCGTCAACCTTCTTTGTGCCGGCAAAAGGAAACATCCAACGCATTGTTTCTCTTTGGGGAACTTTGAATCTTTTCTCTCGTTTTTTTTTCTCCCTCGTTGTGCCAATATTTTAATCGTTTTTTTTTTAAACGTTAATAAATTTATTTTAGTGTCCCCGTACTTTTGGCACATTCAATAAGTTCCCCATTAGAACTCTTTATTTCCGACATAATATTATTTTGTTCGCTATCGATTTTCTCCTGACAAGATGATAGCCGAAAGAGCTCTCGAGAAACTTCCGCTAATTATTTTTAAAACTGTATATAAATTCTGTACCTCTAAACATTTATATATATATATATATATATATATATATATATATATATATATATATTATATATATATATATATATATATATATATATATATAATGAAAATGTGTGTGAGGATACTTCTCAACTTATATAATCAAAATATGTTTGATGTACAGACTTGAAGTTTGGTATACAGTCACAATTGAAACATTGCTACGCGTGGGGGGGGGGGTCAGATTTTTATCTGTTGTTAACAGTTCCACGAATGCGCATGCGTGAATGATTCCCATTATGGTACGAATAAATAGGTTTGAAAATCTATATATCTATAAAAGTGAACGTGTCTGTCTGTCTGTCTGTCTGTGTGTCTGTGTGTCTGTCTGTCTGTGTACATTTCCCTACACAATAACTCTGTCAATTTTTAGTCTATAGACTCGAAATTTGAAATACCGGGTACTGAGATTTGGGAAAATCGATGTGACGGGTGTCAGCCAGAAATTTGGCTGTTAAGGAGTCAAATTTCAACGATTTGACCTTTAAGAACTCTACCAAACTCCTCCGACAATTTTGGGTCTACACCCTTGAAATTTTAGATATAGGTTTCGTGGACATGGATCTAACGTAATAACTTGATTTGAGGCCAAAACAATAAATTTTCAGGGGTCATAATAGGGGTCAAAGTTTAAAAAATTACCCCCCTTTTTTTCTTTTGCTCAGCATACACCTCTAAACACCCGGGCAACGCCGGGCACCCATGCTAGTACTTTATAAAGATCGTCTGCCTTTACGTTTTGGTTTCGATCTCAGCTTTTTACTTCCAAGAAGTTAACTGTTTGAAAAACATAGTACTCGCACGCACATATCTCAGTTTCTGTATGAATTAGAATATAATATTTATGCGTATTTCATAACCGGGCAACGCCGGGCGCCCCCTGTTTATATATATATATATAGTCATCCACATACAGTACTGTTCCGCTGTCTCACAGCTCATCAGTGCGGCTAGACAAGCAACTACCTCAAGCTAGGATCGAAACCCGACCGCCCATATGACAGTCGGATTTTCTAACCGTTGCGCTATTTTACTGCTTCTAGGCGGGCAGTGAATTAACAATGTTTTGACATTGTCCAAATATCTAAGCTCAATTTCTTTACGCAAAGAGCATCGCTTCATACGCTAATGGTAATTTTGATATCACTTCCCAATATGCTCAACCCAAGATAGGAAGCATTATCATAGCCATTCAGTTTGACAAGACGTGACGAGTGTTTAGAACTGAAACCAAGCTGTTAGCAATCTTACCTACTTGTCATTGACGAAAAAAAAAAATAATGGTTTAATATTTAATATTTGTTTACATTATATATATATATATATATATATATATATATATATATATGACAATGTATTCAGACAAGTGCAGCATATGATCCTATGATCGCCTAGCAATTACGATTGATTAGACTCGTAGACTGGTAATATTCGCATTATAAAGAAGAATTTAAAGCGGAAAAGAAAGAGAAAACCAAAATTAAAGAGAGAAAAGTAGTGACTAAGTAAAAAAGTAAAAAAGTAAAAAAAATAATAAAACAATATTTGGATAAAAATACAAACAACGCAAATATTGATCTTAAAATAAAATGCAATAGAGAACAAAACAATAGAGACATTAAGTGGGAAATTGGGTAAAACTTGTAAATGCTGAGAATTGAATCCGCCTGAATTTAAAAAAAGAAAAAAATCTAATGGACATAACAACAACAACAACAACAACAACAGTAAAAACGATTTAAAAAAAACAAACAAAAAAATACAAGATTGTATGAAATGAATACAAAATAAATCTGGAAGAATATTATATTTTATTTCCTTTTTGTAAATACAATAATAAATGAAAAAATAGAAAATAGAAAAAAGAAGTTTATATAAATAATAGAAAGAAGAAGATAAGACCTTTTTAAAGAAATAATAAGAGTTATAAAATAATATAAATAAAAATAACAAAATTAAATAATCCACTAGACAAATAATAGAAATAAATAAAACATTAAAAGATAGAAAATAATAGACATATGAATCCAATATAAATATTTAGTTTTCTAATATACAAAATAAAACAAGTGAAAAATAAAAAAAGAATCTGCTTAAACTTTTTTTATTACAAAAATTAAAATAAATAAATAAATAAAAGTAATATATAAGTGTAAGCCATGTTTAGTTGCAGAACAGTTTCCGATGGTACGTTGTGCTACAAGTCCTGGAAGTTGACTGGTTTGCAGTAGACAGTTCTCGAGTTGTAATCCACAGAGGAAAAAAAAAACTCTTCCCGTGTTGAGACGGAAAAAGGTATATGCGAAATTGCTACTGAAAGGTTTAATATTTATGGAGCAATTTTGGTTTCTGATTGGTTGGTAGCAGAACGGGAATTAATTTGATTCGTCAGTTCCCAACGGCATCGTTTATTAATAGAATCTCCCGACTATGCAAGATCATAACACACATATATATATATAAAAAATTTATTACTGTGAGTCCAGAATGAGTTAAACTCATTCTGGACTCACAGTAATAAATTTCCTATATACTGCTCTGGTTACACCTTGAGCACTCTAGTCCGGTTTTTTCACCACTGGTATATATATATATATATATATATATATATAGCGACTAAGCTACACTGAATATTCTGCGTTTCATCCACTGTAGAATTCGTCAGGCTTATAAGCTTATAAGCCTGACGAATCCTACAGTGGATGAAACACAGAATATTCAGTGTAGCTTAGTCGCCATATATATTTTATAAATTACTAACTAGCTCTACCTACGTATTGAGCACTTTTGAAGTAAATACTTAAAGTTTACGCATAAATCTATACTTTCGTATATTTATTTTATGTGAGTAAATGAAGTAATATATATACATATATATATTCAGTAAGTTTACCGTACATTTTATTTTGAATTTATTGTATTATACTTTTTTTCGGTTTCTTTGTTTGGATATTCGTCTGCGTCTGTTACTTTGCTAGACTTAATCCGGTGACTGCCGGTCGAGACCGAACCATAATTTATGCAAAATCCTGATAATACCGGTCCAATTCTGCTAGAGTGCCAAACTTTATTCATACCTAATATGAAACTAAAAATTGCCTTAAAACTTAAGGTAAAATTCTTTACTAACTCCTCGTGCAACGTCGAGAAACGGGTCCCGCTAGTAAATAATTTAAAGTAATCCACCGAGTAAAAGCATAACATACTACAAAATATTTTTTAATATAAAAATAATTATGAATAAAATTAAAGAGATTAACTAGAAATTTTGTTTTCATTTCTAAAACGGAAAAATAATATAAAATAAACAAACAAAAAAGCATATATATTATTTAATTGGAATTCATTATTGAGATGAATATTATTTATTAATTTATTTATTGCGGACTTTTATCTTCATCTTTCTTAGTTGTTGTTTCCATAACGTTTCGGCCAACTATTGCTCTGGCCTTCGTATATATATCTATATATATAAAAGTGAAAGTGTCTGTGTGTGTCTGTGTATCTGTGTGTCTGTGTACGTTTCCCTACGCAATAACTCTGTCAATTTTTAGTTTACAGACTCGAAATTTGATATAGCGGGTACTGAGATTTGGGAAAATCGATGTGATCCGGTTTTGGCCAGAAGTTTGGCGATTAAGGGGTCAAAGTTCAACGATTTGACCTTTAAGAATCTACCAAACTCCTTCGACAATTTTGGGTCTACGCACTTGAAATTTTAGATATAGGTTCCTTGGACATGGATCTAACTTAATAACTTGATTTGAGCCCAAAACAATTAAGGTTAAGGGGTCATAATGGGGGTCAAAGTTTAAAAAAAATTGACCTCTGCGGTCTCTTCCAAATTACTCAGACAATTTCTGGTCTAAATATTTGTAATTTTACATAAAGGATATTCAGAGATAGGGAAAGCTTTTTCATCAGTTTGGGTCGAAAAGTTTTAGTTACCAATATATAAATGTATGTATGTATGTATGTCTGTTTGCATGTCTGCCTTAAACTTTCAATAGAGGCGACGGATTTTACCAAGATCAGTATCGTTTTAAAGTTCGACCTTTCAAACGACAAATATCGAAAAATTGGCTAAAAACATTAATATCTACACCTTTAACTAGGCACTTTTCTACAGGGTGGTCACTTTTTTCGCCGATATTTTTGTAAATTATCCTCTTCTTTAGATTGTCTAGCCTTAATTTAAAAAAAAAAAATGTCGCTTCCGGTTTGGCGGTGGTCATAACAGCATAAACGTTAGGTTTTACCCCGTTCTTTTCCTCCTTTGCGGTACGGGTTCGAGACTGCCTTCCTACTACCACTTTTTTTGCTCAACATACACATCCAAACGCCCGGGCAACGCCGGGCGCCTATGCTAGTTATATATATATATATATATATATATATATATATATATATATATATATATATATATATATAAGAACTCACTAGAAGAATATTTTTAAATATAGAACTATAAAGAATTTTTTAAAAGCCCCATTGTTATTTTTGAAATTTCTAACAATAAAAACAGAATTGAATAACAAAAATAATTAAATAATTAAATAAAATAAAAAACCCAAAATGTAACGAAAACAGAAAAAAATCGCTCAAGTTTTTTTTTAATTAAAAAGTTATAAAATAAAAAGGAAAATAGTTCTACACATTTTTATTGCAAAAGTTAAAAAAATATATCTGTTAAACAAAAACTAAGAAAATAGAAAATATCATTTAAAATGTATGAATCCATTATGAAAAATAATGGAAAAATAAAACCTTTTACTAGAAAAAGAAAAGCTTTTACTACAAAAAGAAAAACTTTTACTACAAAAAGAAAAACTTTTACTACAAAAATAAAAACTTTTACTACAAAAATAAAAACTTAATAAAAAAATAAAAACTTACTACAAAATTTTTAAAATAAATATTACGAAGGAAGAAAAAAAGAATGTAATACAAGGGTCGTACCAAAAGTAAAACCTACTATTTTTAACAAGTTGAAGATCTACCATGATGAGAGTGGTACCATTAAAACGACCGACCTCTTGCGCCTTAGAATGTTTTTATTTTCTACATAATCACCACTATTCTCAGTGAACTTTTACCATGAATTCGATGACGCATATCTGCTGGTAACGCACGTCCATGGCTAGGTGTGTCAGAAATTTCGTGAAAAATAGTAAATAATTCCACCCCGTCTTTCTAAGCTTATAACTCTTCGAAAAATATAATTCAAGCCCTATTTTTTTTTAATTAAAGGAGCAAGGACCAATGTTTCATTAAAAAAAGTAACAAAAACAAACAACGTGTTTTTTTTAAAAAAAAAAGATTAAAACTTCGGACTTTACAGGTAAATTTCTAAAAAACACTACTTTTTTGTTTTAAATTTGAATATATTATTTACTGATCATTTATCTTCAATTTGTGGTATATAACACTTTGGTGAGTAAATTAATTATTCACTTTTTAATAGTCATTTCAAAATGGGAGGCGTGAAATCATTCGACCTCCTGTCTTTCCAAGCTTATAACTACTCGAAAAATGTAATTCAAGCCCTAATTTTTTTTCAATTAAAGGAGTAAGGACCACGGTTACATTTAAAAAAAAACTAACAAAAGAAAAAACAAACAACGTGGTTAAAAAAAAAGGTTTTAAACTTCGGACTTTAAAGGTAAATTTCTAAAAAACACTACTTTTTTTTAAAAAAAAAATTTGGTGAGTAAATCAATTATTTACTTTTTAATAGACACTTGAAAATGGGGGGCGTGAATTAAAAAAAACGTTTGTCCAAAATATTCGGTTTATTGGAAAGAGCATAAAATTTCACATTGACACTGAAAATATCGTAAAAATTGAATTAATAGAAAAATTTTGATAGATTTTTAAAGTTTAAAAATTGAAAAATACTGAGCTCGTAAAATCCAATTAATTTCATTACTGTTTAAAAAAAATAAAAAAATATTTCTATTACTCTTAAAACAACTTTATTAGTTTATTTTGGAAGTATAATCAATAAAGAAAATAAACAACCCACTTTTAACAGAGAAATTACCAGTTTTTTTATATTTTATTCGCAGTTTCGTGTTAGGGGTGTCAAAAATTCCTACAAAAATTCTGATACACCTAGTCCATGGCAGAGATTTGTTAGAGTCTCACACCGTCAATATCTAGAGCAGAGAGATGAAATGTTCAGATCACAAATGCACAAGCCCAGTCATCATAACAGAGGTATTTGCAATGGACTCTGGCCCATTCAGGCAGAATTAAAAATAGGAGGCCTTCCTTTTTAACGCTCTCGTATCATGAATAAAACGAAATCTGCGAGAGTCAAAACATAAATAGGCTTTTTTTTTTTTTTTTTTTTTTTTTTTTTTTTTGGCTTAAAAAAAAAATCGACCAGAAAAAAAAAAATGTGCAGTGAATGAAACAAAATAAGAACTCGTGCTTGTTTCTGCATCGGAAAGACATCTGGAAAAAGCATTTGCATATGTGAGTCGGAGATATCCAGTTCCAAGGAGACACAGAACAGATAGGGTAAAAGTATAGGGAGGAAAAAAAAAAAAAAAAACTTTAATGGACACATACCGTCCCCAACCCACTCTCCACTTTTATCAGCTCAGTCCGACCACCACCACCATCACCACCGCCACCCACTTTCCTTCCTCATCACTTGCCTCCATTCGACCACCCACAACTATTAAATTCAAAGAGTCAATAAAATGTTTGTTAAAGTTACGGCAGAAAGAAAATGGCGCAGCTGTCACAACAAGAAAATCGGGAGGTGAGGGGAAGGTAGAGTATATAATGAAAAGTTTAAAAAAACAACAAAAGGATTTATAAGCATTTAAACTCATGAAACTGTTATCTTATGCCAGCAGACCTTTCTCCCGGCGTTGCCCGGGATGCAGTAAAGTCATTTTAGTTTTGTTTTCTATTTTTATTTGATTGAACATTTGAAAACTTAAGCTTGCCAACTTTTATTATATTCTGCAATGTCAAATGCGTTATCACACTTGCTGAATATTCCTTTTAGGTGATTATTTAAAATAAAAAGCATTCAAATTTGTCTTAATAGGATTAGTTAATTTTTAAAACGTTTTGTAACTAAGAACGGTTTTCTATTGCCAATAACGCGGTACAACGAGAATTAATGAAAATAAGTAATTCAGAAGCAAAGACTGTTGTGCAGTTTAAATGTTATTTAGGTCCGACTTTTAAAACCCCACAACATAATATTTTACATATGTAATGTTACGCACGTTGTAGACTCAGTCGCAAAGGAGACAAAAAATAAGAACTTGAACTTGCTGCTTCAGGTTTTAAGAAAAAAAAACTTTATTTCTCCTGCCATGCGTGACTTCTTCGGTTGTGACGTCACCCACGTCTCTAACGTGATTGTCTTCTCTAAGGTTATCGTCCTCCTATCTGATCTGTCCTCTTTAACGTCATCGTTCTTTTTAGTCTCTTTCTTTTTCCTTACGGTGACGTCACTTCGCACACTGCTCAGTAGTTAACTGTTACATATAGAAATTACTTAAGTGTCGTGTCAATATAAATGAATTATGAAGAGTTTGTTTAAGGAAATACAATAAAAAACGGAATAAAAAAAACACATAGTTAAGCTTAAAAAATATTTAGATTTTAAAAGTAAAAAAGAAGCATAACTCGTTTCAATTTAAATACTCGCTTTTACTGAAATAGTAAAGAAAAAAGTGGTGTAAGTGTTGTGTGAGCCGCATGCAAAAGGAAAGTGGGTCGAGTATTAAGGAGACGTGGCGGAAGATGAGGAGGAGAAAATGGGAGACAAAAAAGACTGGAGAGGTGGTTATTATTTTTTTTTTTTTTTGCGCTATATGCGTGGCGTGAATAGTGGGTGGAATGTACAAGCAAGTGAAGAGTCTCAGATTGAGATAAAAAGCACTGAGTAAAAACAATAAAAGCGTGTGTGAGACGATTAACTTCACCACTAACATACGTGTCAAATATTTACAATCTTCTACACTTATTTGCAACTAAAACCAAATAGCCAACAGTGGTACACCCTTGATGAATAAAACACCATATCACCTCTATTTCAATTTTAGAGTCCTCTGTTCATTTCTTTCCCATTGCTAGTAACAAGCTATTTCGCACACACCATAGCCATTAAAACAAAATTTCCCACCACCAACAAACTTAGAAATACCAACATATTCAGCAACCCACACAGACATTTAAAACCCGGGATCAAAGTGTAGTATCTGTCCTTCAGATGCTGCACTTCAATTTCTTGTTCTCTGTCAGTGGAGGAGAAGTCCTTCACGAGTGAGACAATTTTTAATTTTTGTTCCTTTTCTAAACGTTAAAAAACGACCCTGGTGTCTAACTCTGTCCCGTGGGGAGGCATTGTAAATAGAAACCCACATAAACATTTCCTCTTCACTTTATCTTAACATGGTTTAAACCACCCCATTCACTATAAAATTATACTCATATACCACAGAAAAAAAACAACAAAAAACAAACCAAAAAAAAAATGCGATCCCACGCCGCTTACAGATGGAGAAATAGACACCATATTGTATACGGTTAAGTTTTACAAACCTACTTCTACTAATAAAAAAAATGTAGGGATGCAATAATGCATTTTATTGCACTATACTTTCTAATGACAATCGTTTGGATACAAAAAAGCCAAGAACCGTTGAATTCAGATATCACAAAGAATTTAAATATTTGATTGAACCCTGTTATATTTTTCGTATCAAAAATAATATTACTTAGCGATCAGGATTTTCTTTTATATCGCTGATTAGCTAAAAGGATCTCATCGACCAAAAATTGACTAAATTCGGCTATGGATGTACCTATTCGTCATCTACGTCCTTGTTTTTCCTCGCGAGCTTTTCACCAACTTCTACGCCTCTCATCACCACTTTGTATTGCATACACGACCTCAACCACAACCACCGAAATATAGAAGGCCTGTTAACTGAAAAATGCCTGCAGGCAATGTAGGTAAGATTTGTCGAACTGTTACTGTCGATACTATATGACGGCATTTTTAAAAAGTGCATTAAAACACGTTAAAAAAAAGAAAAGAAAGGAACTCAATTCGATTAATAATGAAACTGAATTTTATTCAATATAAAATATAAATATTATCTGTGTAAAATTACGTAATTTTAAAGCAATATACAATCTAATACAGGTCCTGGATATGACCTAAAACTATATCCGATGGTGAGGGCCCCAGCTTACAGGCCTTAGGGAGTGTGGAGCCACCCTTTAATTGCCATTGCTCCCAGGTCCACTCTGACCCGGAGTCGTAGTACCTGTTAGGGTTCCAACTATGGGTTAAATAGAATACGACTTAAAAAACGAATACACTATATTAAAAAATCGTTCTTCAAAATCACCAGCTTCGGCATTAAATAACCTGAAAAGGGTTGATATGCCGTAAAACAAAACAACCAAACAATCTAATGCTGATAAAACTGAATTATGAATTTAGGGAACAAGCAATTAAAGAAACATATAACACGAACAATTCTTGGCCTTCAGGACAAGATCACAGTGTAGTATCTGTTCTGATGCTACAATTCACCCATTCTGTCCTCGGCCGGTAGAGAAGAAATCCTTCATGATCAAGATAATTTTATTTTTTATTCCTATCCAGAGTGCCTCTTATTGGGGAGCTAGATTTCCTCCACAATATTATATGTTGAAATATTTAAATAACTATTACTTTTAATACAGAAATTATATTTAAAGTTTTGGTTTTCTTTTCTTCTATGCTCATTTTTCCCATGTTTTTCATCAAAACGTGTAACGTATTTTTATTAGTTAAATGGTTAGGAATCCTATACTCCATTATAATCTTAATTTTCATATCATTGCATAAATACGGAAATGAACTACTAAAAGACAAACATACCATAATGTGAACATTGGTTAAAAACTAAGAAAGTCTAGTAAATATCTACGATATTAAATCAGGGCGGTGGTGAATTTAGGAGGAACATTATTATTATTTTTATTTCACTCGCTAGGAGTTGTCTCATAGGCCATCATCAGTGATCACTCACTGGCAATAACCTGTGGTATTCGTTAGAAACCAAGTGATAAGTCTCCCCAGATTTCAACTGTTCTCCACCTCTTGACTACTCGTGCAGATGATTGCACATAATCGCAACAGCCGTTTGCCATTGATTTATCGTTGGCATCGGCCATTGGTGTTTCCTGGAGTTTGGGTGACAAAATGCCTCCCCAAGGTAACAGATTTGAACTGTAGACTTCCAGTGGATATCTGGTTGGTACTCTCCCACCTCGAACTTTCCATCCTCCCTGACTCTTCATAACTAGTTGGTGTGGTGTCAGTCGATGTCATCTACACTTTTTTTGGCACTTTACGGGGAACATGGACCACGCGGAAACGGGTTTTAATTTAATGGATGCTCCCTTGGGTTTTCTTTCACTTGCTTGGCATATATCTCATACACTTTTTTTGTAATCGAGCGTGTATTTTATTTTTGGAATTTTTGAAATTTCTTTAATTAAATTTGATTCACATTTTTGTTTCGTGCTTGTTTTTATTTTATTGTCATTTATTTTATTATTATATTATATTTTCCACACTCATATTTTTTATTTTTGTTACATTTATTTTTTCTATACATATTCAAATAATGCCTTTGGCTTTTTTTTTTTTTTGCCTCAAATAGTACCTTCAAAAACGTTTTCGTGATTGATGAAAACCTTTTGCGTATGCGCGTTTTAGGGGGCAACCATAAAATTAAAACCCGTTTACGCAGGGTTCACGTTCCCCGTGAAATACCTTTTTTATTATTATTATTGTTGCTGTTCTTATAATAATAATAATAATAATAATAATAATAATAATAATAATAATAATAATAATAATAATGGTGCTTGTGCAGTTTACGTACCGTGTTGTATTTAATATAGGATTTTTAAGTTGAATTTTATGGTATCTTTTTTTTCCATTAAATTGTTAGGTGAAAGTGCAGAATAGTTAGAAAGCCCCCTATTAAAAACGGCTTTCTAAATAACGTTATTATTTCAGCGTGGTAAGTACACGGCGCAAATACCAAACAATATTTATTTATATGTTAAACACAAGAAAATATGTTAACTAAAATTGAATGTACTCTTTATTTTTAGTTCATATCAAAACTTTAGTTAAAACTGATTAGTTAATTAATTTTTAAGATGAATTTGTGTTCGTATATTTCGGGAGAAAATAAAAAATTTCCTATTAAATTTCCCGTTTCAGTCATGTAAATTATTTACAGATAAAATTTTATAAAACAAGCAAATAAAAACATTCAGTTTTTAATATATTTCAAAGAAATAAATTACGCCCGGTTCTAAAATATTGAATTCATCGATCGTTTTAGTTAAAAAAAAAAAACAAAAACAAAAACAAAAAAAAACACAAAGCTGTCCTGAAAAAAAAATTCCAAGTTTAAAATATTTGTAAATACTCAATAAAAAGTTTTATTTATTATTAGAAGAACGGGCTGAAAAATATTCTCATATAAAATTGTTTGTTTTGCAGTTTAAAAAAAAAAATACAATGAAATATGCGACTTCCTTAGGTAAATATAGAAGTTCAAAAACAATCCTATTACTCTTATATTTCGCTAGATTAAAATTCTCACAATGTACAATTATAATAATTATCCAAATGGAGAATTGTTTTTTCTCTTTAGGAGGATAAAAAACATGTACGTTTGGACTACTTTCATAACATTACCACAACCACAATCTAAGGCAACGAAAAATATGTTTTATAGCCACGTGGTTGAACACCGGCAACTTTAGGCATCTTTACTTACGTGTTGATCTGGTAATGATGTCACGCTGTTATATTCAGCGGCCTACTCTCTCTCTCGGTAGCCGTGCCTCAACCTAACTTCGCTTCGCATTCATTCCTTTCACTTTTCTCATCTACCCGTCGAGTCCTGGCTTAATTTTAACCACTTGCTCATTGAAACACATATTATATAACATTCTTTTTCTCTTCAATAAACTTTCCTGCACTAAATATTAAAGCGATGTGAATAGATCGAAATATCAGTTCTGTTTTAGAAATATGTCTGCACCCTTATTTTTTTGCTAATATGTTGTCATTTTTATCCATTATTCAATATCAATCATCCAAGTAAAGTATTTGATTGATATTGAATAATGGATAAAAATGACAGCGGATTAGTAAAAAATAAGGGCGCAGACGTATTTCTAAAATAGAACTGATATTTCGATCTATATATATATAAGTATATATATAAGTATATATGTATATGTATATATATAAGTATATATATATAAATATATATGTATATATATATGTATATATATATAAATATATATGTATATATATATGTATATATATAAATATATATGTATGTATAAATATATATGTATATATATATGTATATATATATAAATATATATGTATGTATAAATATATATGTATATATATATGTATATATATATAAATATATATGTATGTATAAATATATATGTATATATATATGTATATATATATAAATATATATGTATGTATAAATATATATATATATATAAGTATATATATAAGTATATACATATATATAAGTATATATATATAAGTATATACATATATATATATATAAGTATATACATATATATAAGTATATATATATATAAGTATATACATATATATAAGTATATATATATATAAGTATATATATATAAGTATATACATATATATAAGTATATATAGATAAGTATATATATATATATATATAAGTATATATATAAGTATATATATATATATGAAGGATGAAGGAAATAATAAAGTAATGTGACTTTTATGTATATTAATCAAATATTGAACAAACAAACAGGCAGGAATACGAATATATATATATATATATATATATATATATATATATATATATATATATATATATATATATATATATATATATATATATACATATATATAATCATCCGTTCTGTCTCCGCTTGGATTCTCCGAACGGTCGGTTGTCTCAATTAAGATTAAAACAAAGTATAAGAAAACCTACAATGACCCTTTCTAACGCACTGTGTATTGCTACTCGATGACCGGCTGGGACAGTTTCCATACGTTCATATCAGAAATTCTCCTATGCTACATGTACAAAAACAGCGTGCCCTCTATAGCATCTGACTAAACAAATTGCTTGACTGTTGGCATGTACATTTGTATACACTAAAATAATTTATAACTGAAACGAAATAGCCAATGGTACACCTCTGAACATGCCACTTCCACTGCACATAACAAATCGCCATTTTAATTGCTTTAAACAAAATAGATGTTTAGAAATTTAAGCTGCCTTTAGTAATACTAGCAACCACTGCAAACATATAGAAAACGCGAGAGAATATTTTGTCATAACTTTTAAGACTAAAGTCGCGGAGCAGAGACTTGGGCTTTTTTTTTTTTTAAGGAAGTCCCCACTTGCCAAGGCCTGAAGACTACTCGGGGATGAAGGTTAATGAATGCAAGTGGTAGGTTCACACGAGTTTTGGTGCGGATCTTTCATCTCATATATCATCAACTGACCTGACGTGATTATGTGAGCATCTGACAAAACCAAATTCTTCGCTAAGATTTTCGCATTAAACTCCATTTTGCGTGATAAGGGACGCCTACCCACTGAATTTCCTTCCAAGACTGGAAATACTCTGAGCGACAGCTATATATCTGTCTGAAACCTTTCCATATTTATCATACACCTTAATTCCAACAAAGCAACTGACTCTGACAACATTTCAATCATAGTGCTAAAAAAAAAAAAAATGCAACCGGAACTAGCTCCAATACTAACAAGGTTGTTTAAACGTTGCCTTAAGGAAAGATGCCCCTCAACTCTCTGGAAAACTTCGACGGTCTGCCCAGTATTTAAAAATACGAGAAATCGCTCGACATATTAAGGTATTTTATAAGGTTTGGCTTAAAAGCTCACATCACAAGATTTCCAGCTACGGAATTATTGGAAATGTCTTCTCAAACATCTTTCTCTCTCTCTCTCTCTCTCTCTCTCTATATATATATATATATATATATATATATATATAACTATTCTCTCCGATATGTTTATCAAATCAGTCGTCGATGAGTAATAATTAGGACTATGACAACAGCATATTCTTATCATTGTTTTGACTCTCGAGTATATATCCGACACAGACACAGTTTATCAACTGAAAACCACATCACTCTATATAAAAGCATGTAAGATATCAACGGATACATACCCGAGAGTCCAAACGATGAAAAGAATATGCTGTTGTCATAGCCCTAGTAATAATACACAGGTCACTATATTGACGTTCATGCGCCTTAGGATCCATTTTGGGTTCAACTCTCTTTCTGATCTTCATCAATGATCTCCCAAATCACATTATGAGATTTTTGTCGACATCTATACAGACGATACTACCATCTCTGACAACACTTCAAAGGCAAACAGTGACTAGACTTTTTCTGATTCTCTCTCCTTCGACCTGGGGCGTGTGTTAACATTGAGTAAGGAACAATGGCTAGTTACGTTTGATGCACCTAAAATCAAGCTTCTAACTTTTTCATCACCAATACTCAAATCCCCGCCTGGCCCCAAGTGAAATAAACGGCCCTCGTTTTGAGGAAGCACCTTGTTTTGACAAACTTCTAAGACTGGCCTAAAATTCCTGGCCTGAAATAGAAGGTTTACATTCGTTGTGTTGCTAAAAATCACTGGGAAAATGGTGGGTCATGCTAGCACTCTAGAAAGTATTACACTTCCGACGCAAAAGGTACAGAACCGTCTTCGAAATAACGCTGCTAGTTTGTCTCTGTTCTATCGTTAATTTTATGATAGGTATGTGACGGAGTTCAAATCTATTGCCCCCCCCTTGAAACCATTCGTACCAAATATTCGTCTAGCTAAAACAACGATCAACAATTCTTCTTACTTTCTAGCTGTGCCTAAAACTAAACAAAACTTCCATGAGCTAAGTTTCTTTCCAAGAACTGTCGATTCATGGAACAAAATACTATGGGATTGCATCCTGGCTGGTCGCTTTCAAGTCTAATGTAAATAAGCTCTTGTGGAGCCGTTCCCTTAAATAATAAAGCTCTATCTATGTTCCACCATTACTGATCGGCATGGCGTTATCTCATCACCTACCTAACACTTATTAACTATTAACAGCATAGCTGTGAATAAAAAATTACATATACCCCCCACTCACATTATATATAAGTATGTATGTATATATATTATCGCACACTGAGACTGATATGCAGCATATAATGGATAGCTTTGCTGACTCCTTCACTGCCTTTGGTCTGAGGAGCAGTCTGTCTTAAACACAGGTGATGTCCACTCCTGCACCGTGCCAGTCATCCGTGGAACCGAACATCATAGTCTGTGGTGCTAGACTAGGAGTAGTTGATTCGTTTGTCTACATTGGTAGTTCTCTGTCGAGTGATGGTTTCCTCGATACTGGAATCCGCAAACGAATTCAGAAGGCACCTGTAGCTTTTGGAAAGAGAATAAAATGTGGTCTGATCATGGCATCACAGAGAGGACTAGGATCCGCGTTTACAAGACCTGTGTGCTAACCACACTGTTGTATTCATCGGAGACATGGACATTGCATCAAAGGCACATTAAATGGCTTGAACGATTTCACCAAAAATGCTTCAGACGTATCTTAAACATCAAGTGGCAAGCACAAGTACCCGATATTAAGTTCTCGTGAAAGCATGTTGCTCTAGTGTTGAGACCCTTGTAATCAGATCTCACATGCGCTGGGTGGGCCATTTGATTCGAATGAAAGACTGTAGGCTGCCAAAACAAATTTTTTATGAGGAGCTGGAAAATGGTAAGCGCCCTCAACACCAGCCTAAAAAGAAGTTCAGGAAATCTAAAAAGAATAATTTGAAAGTCTTACAAATCAACATCGACACATGGGAAGAACTTACTCTGCAAAGGCTGAAGTGACGAAAGTTTGTACGTGAAAGTTGTGATGCACTTGAGAAAAGATGCTCTAGAGAAAAAAAAGCAGGGCCACAGCAATCTGAAGAGATATCTTCGCAAAGGTTTAATTGATGGTCCTAACCATGACACACAGAGCTGGAAATGCGACACTTGTGAACGAGTGCTTTTGTCAAAAGCTGGCTACGTAAACCACCTTAAGTCGCACAAAAGTTCTTTTCAGGTCAACTTTCCACCTATCAGTCCGAACCAAACGATCTGTTTAATATGCAGCAAAGTTTGCAAGTTTAGTGCTGGTTTGAAAAGACAAGGGATTGTTCATAGGAATACCCATCAAACTACAGAGGAAATCAACTCAGTAGAAATTGCTCAATTTGTGTGTCACATCTGTTTCAAGATGTGCAAATATGCGGCGGGACTGCAGATTCATCTGAGATGGCATGGATGGCGAGATTGCGAGACGGCGCTCATCTGGAAAGATGCAGCAATCCCACTTATTAAGTGTTTTCTTTTCAAACTAAATATGTTTTTAACTCTTTTTCAAAATGTTTTTTAACATGTTTTATTAATTATTTGCCCTTATTATAAGTTCTATTTCCTACTTGGTTTTATCGAGCTTTTACATCTGGTTGAGGTTACTTCATAAATATTAATTCTTTAATATTTATAATATACTTTTGTTTTACCATCTTGGGTCATTTTGGTAAATTTAATTGTAATTTTTATTTTTTATATATATATATATATATATATATATATATATATATATATATATATATGAGTGTGTGTGTGCATATATTCATATATATGCGTATGTTTATATATATGTGTGTGTGTATATATATGTCTATATATTCATATATATGTGTGTGTGCGTGGGTATATATATGTGTGTGTGTGAATGTGTGATATATATATATATATATATATATATATATATATATATATATATATATATATATATATACTGGAATAATCTGATTTTTACCAAACGCAGATGTGTGCGCGAAAAGAATTTTGAAAGATCATGAAATGCGTTCTTTTGGAAGCACCACGAACAAATAATTTTTTTTTTATTTGCAATTTTTATGAAAATAGCGAGTCGGATTTTCATTTCTTTCTTTTTTTATTTGTTTGTTTCTTTGCGGCTTTACAAACAGATGTGAACGAAACGACAATAAAAGAAAGAAAAAAAGCATCGGGCATGAATATTATTACAAAATTATGACCGATTGTACGACGGGAGGTATTGGAGATTGGATTTAGGTTAAAAAAATACAAATAAAGTACTTGTGTGAAGCAACTAATTACAGAAAACTAAAAAAAAAAAAATAAAAAAAAAAATGCTGTCAAAGTTGCCGGAAGATAGAATTAAAGTCTGGGTGTTGTTCGATTCCTTCTTCCTGTCTCTCTCTCTCATATATATATATATATATATATATATATATATATATATATATATATATATATATCGCTGTAGTATATATATATATATCGCTGTAGTATATATATATATATATATATATATATATATATATACTACAGCGATATATATATATATATACTACAGCGATATATATATATATACTACAGCGATATATATATATACTACAGCGATATATATATATATATATATATATATATATATATATATATATATATATATATATATTAAGTAATGTGATTTATAATTTAAAAGTTTTAAAATTTTTAAAATTTAAAAATCAAAATTTAATTAAATTAAAAATCAGTTTCATAAGAAGGAACAACAACAAATTCAATTATCTGTACGATCGTTTCGGAAATCCGTGCTTTTTATTTGTGGTATACATGAAGTCACGTAGAATAATTATACATAGTTTTTTTGGTAAGCACGGTCTCCTCATCAGCAAATTTAGGAGGATTTCTATTGAATTGAAAAGACACCAAAAATAAACCTAGCATTAAAAGTAAGGCAGATGAATCTGAAATATATATATATATATATATATATATATATATATATATATATATATATATATATATATATATATACTACAGCGAGACTCAACGTTTCCCGGGATTGAATGATCATCAACGTATATTTTATGCTCATATATTTTTATTGTCATCGAAATCCGTAAAATCGCCCGGGAGGAAGCTTCACATGCCTCCATGCAGTAACTTAGTCCAAAATATGTTATTCTAAATTGCACTCTAGAGAACCTACTGTTTCTTTTATAAAATTATTTTATATAAACTTCTTTGCAGTTAACGAATAAAACAAACAACAACAACAACAACAACAAAAAACACATTAAGACATTTACGTGCAGAGTTTTAACCTGTAGACCACATCATACCCCCCCCCCAAAAAAAAAACACGTACATTTTCAAATCGTATAAAATTCTTTGCAGCTAATGAAAAAAATTAAGAAATTTACGTGCGGAGTTTGAACCTACAGACCACGACGTGCTATCAACTTACCCACAATTACCGATGATAGATAAATTAAAATAACGGTATCGATTATCGGTAATTATCAGGGGTATTCTGAGACAAAACAAAATTAAGATCACTCTCAGACTGATAAACTAAAGTTCTATAAATTTTAAAGAAAAATCTGTTCAGCCGTTTCGGAGTCTCTAAGCAACGAACTCTCTCTCTCACACACACACACACACACACACACACACACACACACACACACAGTTGCATTTATATAACGGTAGCGATAAAGATATATTAGAAGTACTTGATGAGCCGTTCCATATAAGTTATTAAATTTACCAAATTTTCATTACTAATGATTACTATATTGACCAACTTCTACTGTACACTCTTTAACCCTTATCCTTGAGTGGCCTCTGGGCCTTGATAATGTGGTGATGCCTTTGTAAAAAAAAAAAAAAAGTACTTATATCAATAACATATACATATAAAGTGATATTTACATCCTGAAATAAAATGCGTTTAAAGCTCCTAAAATTCGTAGTAGAATGCCCGCAAAGAAAATGCGGACGAAACGTTGAGAATTTTCTAAAAAGGCCATATTTTTTCTTTATATATATCTAAATCTATATATATATATCTATAAAAGTGAACGTGTCTGTGCGTGTGTCTGTGTACATTTCCCTACGCAATAACTCTGTCAATTTTTAGTCTACAGACTCGAAATTTGATATACAGGGTACTGAGATTTGGGAAAATCGATGTGATCGGTTTTTGGCCAGAAATTTGGCGATTAAGGGGTCAAAGTTCAACGATTTGACCTTTGAGAACTCTACCAAACTCCTCCGACAATTTTGGGTGTAAACACTTGAAATTTTAGAAGTAGATTCGTTGGCCATGGATCTCACTTAATAATCTGAGTTGAGCCCAAAACAATAAATTTTAAGGGGCCATAATAGGGGTCAAAGTTTTAAAAAATTGACCGCTTTTTTTTTTTTTGCTCAGCATACACCTCCAAACACCCGGGCAACGCCGGGCACCCATGCTAGTATATATATATATATATATATATATATATATATATATATATATATATATATATATATATATGAGGATTTGTACGACATATTCTAAAACGCTAACAAAAAGAGACATTATTTGAAAGCTGTGTCTTAACATTAAGTGCCCATAATTCAGGCGATTGTTCTCGCTCTAAATACTTCGTCTTCGTAATTCTATCAGAAATTCATCTTAGTTTTTACTCCCTCTTTTGTAATTATAGGTGATTTCGACATCTTAATGCCGCCCTCCTCGGCCAGATCTACGTTTTTTTCTTTTTTTTTTTTCTCTTTTTTTTTAACATTAGGTGATGTTTTCGTCCTTTTTGTTTTCATTGTTCTCCTCCCCCAACTTCATTACCGCACTGTCAAGTGATTCGTCTTGCATTTCTTATTACGTTAGGTCTATGCCGTGCTGTTTTTTTAATTCTTTTTTACCCTATCTTTTTTTGCTCTTTTCCCCCTTCCCCATCACCCCCAACCATCTTTCCATATTCAAGCGATTCAAGAAGTCGTCGCCATTGACTGTGTATATCGTTTTAAACGCTTCCCGTTTCTTTTTAAGTAGAACTCTCTATCCTCCGTGTTATTTATTGTGCAAGTGTACAGAACTCCTCCTTTTCTTTTCTTCTCTGATAGATGGGGGTGGGGGCATCGGATTGTGATCTTGTGTCATTCACGCTGCTATAAAACCCAACCCGATCTCCCTGGGACCTGGTCAGAAAGATGCTAATTGATTTGAAGACGTCTGACGACTTAATTCCAGACCGTTTTTCATACCTCAGTTCCCCCATTTCTCTATATCAGGCATGATAGAACTTTTGTCTATTCGTTTCACCATTTCTTCTATTTTGAAGCAAATTGTGTTTCCTTTTCTACTTTAAAACAATGAATTTATTTGCTCGAAAAGGTTGTTTTATTTTACGGCATATCAACCCTTTGAAGTTATTTAATGCGGAATTCGTTAATTTTTGGAATGAAGATTTTATGCTTCAAGTTCTTTATACATTCCTATATTTATTCAATAGCAGGGGTGCCCGGCGTTGCCCGGGTGTTTGTAGGTGTGTGTTGAGCAGAAAAAAAAAGTAGTAGTAGTAGGCTCGAACCCGTGACGCGAAGGCGGAAAAGAAAGTGGTGGGGGCGAGGGTGTTGCTTGAGCAAAAAAAAAAGAGGGGGGACAGGCAGGCAAGCTCGAACAACAGCGATAGAGGAACAGAAAGTGTAAAAAAAAAAACGTAATGCGTTAGCTGTTGTGCCCATCGCCAAACCGGAAGTGACGCAGGTTTAAATTAAGGCTAGACAAACGAAAAGAAGCAATTCCTTTTGAAAATATTGGCGAAAAAAGCGATCCCTCCCTGTAGAAAACTGTCTAGTTGAGGGTGAAAGAATTAATGTTTTGGGTCAATTTTTTCGATATTTGTCGTCCGAAAGTTCGAGCTTAAAAATCATACCAATTTCGTGATAATCTATCGCTTCTGTCGGAAGTTTTTGCTAGACATGCATACATACATACATTTAAACAGACATGCGAGATTTATATTATAGAGTGTATTTAATTTGGTTGTTTTTTAGGGGATTTTTTTGTTATTTGTTTGTTTGTTTTTGGCTTGGGAAAACGATTGAGTTTTGAAAAAGAAAAGGATAAAAAACAATCGCATCAATTATATATTATTTTTAGTGGAATCATTTGAGATGAGTAATTTGTGTATTTGTTTATATATGTCTTTATTTGTGCAGCACTGTTATCATTACATTCATATTTATTGTTGTTTCGCCACGTCTCGGCCAATTCATCCTCTGCTGTTCTTCGGCTAATCAACCACGACGAGATCGGAATGGTAAGACTCGTAACGATATCCCCAGTAATTACTGCCCTCCATAGTTGACGTTGTTTCACTACATTTTGACCTGCTTTGGGAAGGATTGAAACCACTATCTTCAGTCAATGCTCAAATAGAACTATAGAGATTCAATGCCTCCATCTACTGTGCCACGGGCCTCGTAGCGGTTAATCATCTGAAGACGGCCGCAGGATAAATTGGTCGAAGCGTGGCGAAAAACAACATCTATGAAGATAAGGATAATATTTTGCAAATATATAAATAAATAACATTAATGATTGGTGCATTTAGTCAAGAAGCCAATATCTTCAGACAGACTGATCAGGTAGAGACCTTTACCCGAAAAGGAAGCTTTGGATCATGAGATCTAAAAGAAGTCAAACGGTTTAGATTAGAATATTTTTCTAAAAAGAAATATGTTTTTGTTTTTCCTAGTACTACCCGCCAGTGAAACAATGTTCCATTGGTCTGCTTCCCGGCCAACTACAGTATCGTAGCTTTCAAGTCTAATGTAAATAAGTTCTTGTTGGACCTTCCCTTTAAATAATCAAATTGTACCCAACTTATACCATTAACGATTAATATACTACCACCTTATATCCATTAACCCTTGTCCTCGAGTGGCCTTTGGGCAGTGGTGACTCTTAAGTAAAAAAAATGTGGTGTCACTTATTACTAGGAGTCTTATTGCAGAAGAGTTCAAAGAAAGGGGTCCTGGATATGACCTTAAATTATATCCAGCGATGAGGCCCCAACTTGCGGGCTTTTGAAAGTGTGAAGCAACCCTTTAATTGCCATTGCTCCCAGGTCCACTCTGGCTCAGAGTGGTAGTACCTGTTAGGGTCCCAACTATGGGTTAAATTGAAACCGACTTGAAAGCAACAAATATATTCTATTAAAACATTTTTCTTCCGAATCTTTGGATTCGGCATTAAATAACCTTAAAAGGGTTGATGTGCCGTGAAACAAAAACAACCAACCAACCAACAAAGAAAGGAGAGAGTGTGTGGATTTAGTGCTGATTTAAGAAACGTTTCTTTTATTTCTGTTTTTTTCTTTCTTCTTCTTCATTTATTTTTATTTATTTATTTTCATTTATTTTTATTAATGTTTTTATTTTATTTCTGTTTTTTCTTCTTTCTGTCTTTATTTTTATTTCTATTTATTTATTTTTATTCGCGTTTTTATTTTATTTTTTCTTATTTTTTATTTATTTCCTATTTATTTATTTATTTTTATTTATTCATGTTTTTATGTATTCCTTTTTTATTTATTTTTATATTAGTTATTCATAAAATAATAATAATAACAATAATAACAACAATAACAATAATAATAATAATAATAATAATAATAATAATAATAATAATAATAATAATAATAATAAATTGTCTTCTCTCTTTTCCTTCTTTTATTCTTTCTTTTTTTTTATTCTTTTCCTTCCTTTTTCTTCCGTTCCGATTTCTATTACTCCCCCCCCCCTTTTTTTTTTCTTCGATTCGATTTTTATACCTGGATAACACCAGATAGTCTTACGTGTAAAAACCTAACGCTGAAGTCTACACGTTTTATCTTTCAACTTTTCGGAGGCTGTTTGAATTTATTTCCAATTTAATTCTACGGATGAATGAAGGGGGAGGTAGGAATCTTCGATGCCGCGAAATACGGTACCTCGAACTACTTGCAAGTCGAAGGGTCTGGAACATTTAATAATTGCGAAGTGGGCGATACTTGCTGACTATATGAGCTCGGCGTTATGCATTTTTAAATACAGAGGAAGGGAAAAGGAGCAAAGTCGAAATGTATTTTTAACTATCGTCATTATTGGATAGAAGTTAAGAAAGCAATAATTTCAAATGCTCTGTTTAAGTGGTTTTCAAGGAAAAAAATAGGCGGAAATAAATTCTATTTTCTCTTGTTAAGATAAAAAAACAAACGAACAAAAAACACCATAAAACAGACCCCCCACCTCCACCCAGCTATTCCAGCTAATAAAATGTATGCTGGACACTTTAATCTTTATAAATGTATGAGCGTTGTGCTTATCGTTTTTACTTATATCCAATACTAACAGGGTTAAATCACCCTCCTAAAAAGTAAGAATTAAAAATGGAAGTGTTTGAATACAAAACGCGATAATCGCTATTTCCAAAACTTACGAATCTACATACGTGTTGCATTTCAATATTCCATCAACCTCCAAAATCATGTTTTACAACGTACAAGAGTATTTCCAAAAGTAAGGCCTCCTATTTTTTTACGGTCCTGTCGGTGGGGCATTAGAATACGCCGACTGCCCCCCCCCCTGCAGAGGGTAAAAGTCCCTCAATGGGCGTCCTGGATATGACCTTAAACTATATCTGATGGTGAGGCCCCAGCTTGCGGGCTTTGGGGAGTGTGGAGCCACCCTTTAATTACCATTGCTGCCAGGTCCACTCTGACCCGGAGTGGTAGTACCTGTTAGGGTCCCAACTATGGGTTAAATAGAAACTGACTTGCAAAAAACAAATATATTCTATTAAAAAAAAGTTTTCTTCAAAATCTTTGGATTCGGCATTAAATAACCTGAAAAAGGTTGATATGCCGTAAAACAAAAACAACCAACCTATTCTTTTTACTAAAAAACTAAGACGTTGACGAATACAAGGACGGAAGTAGTACCGTTAAAACGAGCGCCCTTTTGTGTCTCAGGATTTATTTTTCTACATTGTCACCATCATTCTCAATGCACTTTCGTTAGCCTCTTTTGATGCTCGTAAAAGTCCAGAGCGCGCTTTGTTACTCACATCTCTGTCGCCACTCTAAAATCGACGAACCCATCTCCTATCTGTGTTGGCATCAACTGCATCGACTTCGCAAACGTTCAAAAAGGCACCGGTGAATGTTGAGCGGTTCATTTTTTTTTCTGTACGAAGGAATTCAATGACGCATCTCTACTTCTGAGGCACATCTATGACATTTTTTTCTTGGATTTTCACACCGTCAATATATGCAACAGAGAGATGAAACTTTCAATTATAAATGCGTCAGTTTAGTCATCAATACAATCATTGATGCGTCAGTTTAGTCATCAATACCATCAAAACCATACAATTTGCAATCCGCTTTGATAATTTCGGGCGAAAAAAAAAAACAAAAAAAAGGAGGCTGTGCTTTCAATTAAAATAAGCTTTTAGTCCAAGTCTAGATTTAATATCTTCATTATTTTATTGTTTAACTAGCCTGGGTGCCCGGCGTTGCCCGGGTATTTGGAGGTGTGTGTTGAGTGAAAAAAAAAAGTGGTAAGAGACAGGCACGCTCGAACTCGTGACGGGAAGGCGGAAAAGAAAGCGAAAGAAAACCTGACATCTTACCGCTACTCCATGACGCGACCGGAAGTTCGGAACGTTGAAATTAGTAAAGTCATTCCAACCGATACAATGACTTTCAAAAATGGCGATGAAAAAAAAAACGAACCTCCTTGTAGAAAATTGCTCAGTTGAGAGTGAAGAAATTAATGTTTTTAGCCAGTTTTTCGATATTTGTCGTCCGAAGGGTCAAGCTTCAAAACTATACGGATCTCATGAAAATCTGTCTAAAGTTTTACTCAGATATGCATACATATATACATACATACATACATACATACATACATACATACATACATATATACGTTTAAACAGACTAGTGAGATTTATATTATAGATGCCTGAATTTAAGCAAACTGAATTTATCATATGCAGATCTAAATGCTGTATAATTCTGAACAAAAAATATCTCGTATGTGTCCGGGTAAAGGGTGCCCTCCCCCAAATTCTACCAATGAAATCATTAATAAAATCCTCTCTGCAATCCAATTATATTTGGTACAAATAAACTTCCGTCCATATCTGACCTGTCCACCAAGTTACAGTCAGTTTATCCATCAGTTTTTGTTTTATCGTTCTTCCATGATAAAGGGTGGAACGATAAAATTGTCGTCATAGAAAAGACGACATGATTCTATTTCCATTTCCATTTGATAAAAATCGTTTTTTTTTGTTTTTTTTTTTTGCTGAAGACCATCTACTAGTTCGCCAGTTGTGTACAAATCCCAAGAGCGATAGGAGCCTTCTATCATGTCTAAAATGACACAATATTCAACGAGCGAAATCTGAGATCTGCCGCTCTACAACTCATGCTCTCTGCCGATCCAAGTTATGACAGCAGGACCATTGACAGCACCCTCAAAATGCATTGCTGGATTTCCACGAATAACAGGTACGTGCCCAGAGTGATGAAAATAAAGTTTCCGGCCACGATTGTGGTCTTTTGTGTGGTTTCAAGAGAGGACCACATTATGCCTCCTCACAACTTCGGCTTTAAGTCGGCTTGAAAGTCAACATCAAAGTGTGACTGGATGTGCTACATTGAATAGATGTCAGCTCTATCACATAATCAAGTTACCTACATTGATTTTTTTCGATAAAAGTTTTCAAATCAAGCTGTAGTGTCGTTTTCTTTAGGGCGACACTTTTATCGCTCCACCCTGTATATGAGGATACTTTGGTGATCGCCTTACCAGTCGGAGGTGTGATATATATGTACGAAGATATCGCATGAAAAAAAATATCTGATAGCTACCCCACAATTCCAACCATGCAACTGCTCATAAAATCCCCACTTGGATCCTCCCCAGAAGACTAAGAAGGTGTTTCACGTACGGTCCAAAAGCGACATCATTTCAATTTTTTTTTTTTTTTTTTTTAGTTTTAGATTTCGTCTTCAGTGATCGGGATATCTTATTTATTAAAAAGGAGGATAGAAGGTGATAACATACGACGAAGATTAAATATCTTCGTATCTATATATTAATTTAATGTTTGTAGTATGTCATCCCATATCCACCTTTTAAAAAATAGGATAAAGCGATCGAATAATTTATTATTTAGAAAACATGAGACGCGAGCGTACGTACGTACGTACCTACGTACCTACGTAAAAGGTACTATGAAATGAATGAATGAATGAATGAATAAATAAATAATAATTGAGTTAAAGGGATGATAGAGAAGATACAACGGATAACAATAATGAAAACGGCTGAAATATTAAGGAAAATCCTTGAATGCGGAAACTAATGCATATAAGATACAGGTGCAAGTCGCACATATAGAGACCGCTACAGATGTAAAATACACAGAAACGCCACATGGAATCATGGAAACTGAAACTGTAGAATTTTAAATTAATCCCCCAATTGTAGTGATGGCTTATGTCACACCATACCAAATAATCGAGATGGGTCAAGGAGGATGGAAGCACCTAGGAGAGGAAGCAGTAACCAGACCTCCACTGGATAAGTGCGAAGAGGATTGAGACTAAGGGAGGCTTGTTGTCAACCAAATTCCAATGAAGACCAATGGTCGCTACCAACGAGAAATTGATGATAAACGGCTGTTCCTATAATACAAACTAATTTGCAAATGTTATCAAAAGAGGGGGTGAGTATTGGAAACTTGAGGAGACTTGCTGTCAACTTGTTGTCAGGAAACATCGCAGGTTATTCCCAAAGAAAAAATCTTGGATGATGGCCTGTGTAACTACTACTATTGAGTAAATAATAATAATAATAATAATAATAATAATAATAATAATAATAATAATAATAATAATAACAACACCACCGAAGGTGCATATCTATAAGTTCTACATGCATCCCCCCATAGTTTCATCACCGCTCCTCCCAATAAAAAAGTGACACTAAAGAGCTGAGAAGGGTCAAGAAGGACTGAAAGACCGAGGAGAGAGCGCCAGACCTCGGTTGGACAAGCGCAAAGAGAACTGGGACTTTGGGGAGGCTTAGTGCCACTCAAATTCCAGTATAAACCAATGGCCACTGGCGGCGAGAAATCAATAATAAGAGGCTGTTGCGATGATGCAAATTCATTTGCAGATGTTATCGAAGGAGGTGGAGAGAACTAGACGTCTGGGAAGACTTGTTGTCACTCAGCCTCCAGAAAACACCACAGGTTTCCAATCAGATCGTTTGTTGACTTGTGTGAAAGCTCCATGTGAGCCAATAATAATAATAATAATAATAATAATAATAATAATAATAATAATAATAATAATCTACATATAAGTTTTCTAGCCCCCGATCCATTACCACATAACTGCCCCCCCCAAAAAAAAAGTGAGATCGAATAGCCAAGTAGTCAAGGAGGAAGGAAAGACCGAGGAGTGAGCACTGACCAGACCTCCACTGTATAAGTGCGAAGAGAACTGGGACCTTGGGGAGGCTTATTGCCACTCAAATCCCAGCAAAGACCAATAGCTGCTGCCATCGAGAAATCAATGGCAAGCAGCTGTTGCGATAATGCAAACTTATTTGCAAATGTTATCGAAAGAGGTGGAGAGTACAGGAAAATCTGGGGAGACTTGTTGTCACTCGGCTTCCCGTGACCACCACAGGTTGTATTCAATGAGATCTTTGAGGATCTGTGTGAAAGCTCCTTGTGAGCCAATAATAATGATGATAATAATAATAATAATAATAATAATAATAATAATAATAATAATAATGATGCCAAGAACTATAGATAAGTGGGAAACTGTCGTATAACCGTGTGTTTTAAAGATACGCAAAGGCAAAAGTGATAATTAAAAGGATATCAAATATAAGAACCGTTCGTCTTACCAAAATAGTGAGAAAATTGTCTCTAGAGTTAAAAATTCCATAAAAATGAATACGTACTTAAGTGTAAATAAAGTCAGCAAATCTATAAATGAAAAAAAGGGGAAAGAAATTCGCTAATTGCTTTCTCATGGGGGACGCACAATGATAAGAATTAAAAATTAAAATACGTACTCAACTGCGAAATAGAAAGGGAGGAAAAAAAAAAAAAGCAAGAAATTTAAATAGACTTTTTGTTTCCCCTCTATCCTAGCTTTATTAATAAATTGTTAACCCCAAATTAATAAAACGAAGACTTGGATTCTTAAGATACGTCCATAACAACCTACAAGTTTTACAACGAAGAAAGTAAATGTTATTGCTTACTTTAGAGATGCGTCCGTTATATTCCTGTTTGTATTGATTTTGTTTGGCGATGGAAATGCTATTTTAAACTTAAGCGTAGCGTATAAAAATCGCTATTTCAAGCATAAAGCTGCCAGACGAAAAAAACAAAAACAAAACAAAACAAAAAACAAACAAAATAAACGATATTTGAAACGTAAATCTGATAGACGAAAGAAAATACTATTTCAAACAAAAGTTATTTTAAAATTAAGCGTGACAGATGAGAAAATGCTTCTTAAACGAAAGCATAAAGGCCAAAGAAATGCTATTTAAACCTTGAGCGTTATAACAGAGCGCATATGAGCGCGTGTGAAGATATCAGCGGCAGCCGAAGGATAGATGTTTAGCGAAGGTACAACAGCAGCAGCGTTTGAGCACGTATGTAAATTAGCAAGTGTGCGTGGGCTTGCGTCACAAGAAAGAGAGAGAAAAAAAGACAGCATGTGGTCGAGGGAGAAGCAAATGCGCGCCGGGAAAGATGGACGCGAAGTGGAAGGCGAAAAACGGCAGGCTGTGTATAGCGTGGGGTCGAGAGAAAGAAAACCACGACCATGTGAGATAGACGTGTGACCCCCCCCCCTGGTAGCGACGAGAGTCTTAAGTTGGTGTCGAGAAAGCAGGGGTTTGTTAATCTCATGGCAGCCGAAATAAACAGTAAAATAATAAGTGAAGCATGCATGGTCCCCTGTGAATGCACAGTGAACGAGGCATAAAAAATGACTAAGTTCAGCATTCTACCACCCCATTTAGCCTCAAAGGTCACCCAGGGGACGTCAAATCCTGGTGAAAATGAACAAACGGTGCAGTTTTAGGACTTAACATATGTAAATTGTAGCTCTGCACCATGCAAAAAAAAAGAAAAGAAATGAGGCGCAAAAATGTCCATTATTTGCGCCTCCCCCATTTAGCCCCCAAAATCTTCAAAACGTTAACATATTCAGCACCATGCAAAACTGCTAAATAGACACACACAAAAAATTTTGGACAAATATGGTAAAATAGTCTTAAAATGGAGTGTTTTTATTAGCCCTAAAAGAGCCCCTGGGGCTAACCCAAGAGTCATCATGAAGTATAGACAAACAAAATCATATAGAAATCAGTTAGTAACAATTTTTCAGAAAGTTTTATAAAAATCCAAGGCATCATTTTTTTTTTTTTTTTTAATAAACACGAAAGTGTCACTTTTAGCCATTTTAACCCAAAAGGAACCCCTTGGGTGGGGCAACCGGAGTTTTCCTGAAAAATCCGTTCTGTTACATTTTTACTCATATCATGTTTAATGTTTGTGCAAAATTTAAAAAAAATCCAAGACGTAGTTATTGAGAAAAGTGCGGAACGAAGAACGGACAAGGGGTGAATTTACAGGTCCACCCTCCTTTTGTCGGGGGGACCAAAAATTAACTAACAAACAAACAAATAAAAAAAAAACAAGAATCATGCATTGTTTGGAAAGTAGCGGTAATAAATGCCTTTTGCTAAAACAAGCAAACAAAACAAAAAAGCCGAGTCGGATTTATTTATTTTTGTTTGTTTGTTCCTTTGCGACGGTACCGAACGGCGTGGGGAGGGGGTGCGATAGAGGTTGGAAGTGTAACGAAAACGGTTCGAGCGTAACGGCCGCGTTACAGCGTGACAACCAAAGAAAATGCTTTTTAAAACATTAAAACGCGTCTTTTCAATCTATATCTTTAGTGGATCAAGTTCTATTACAAACCCAAGTGTAACAGACCAAAAAAATGATACTCCCTAACGTAACTGACTGACATACAGACAGATGCACGTATAGAAATGCCTAGACGCACGTAATTTTTTTTTTTTTTTACATGGAGTTCACCATTTATCAAGGCCCAATGGCCACTCAGGGATAAGTGTTATTGTGTGTACAATGGGATAGTGTAGCAATAGTATTGGAGAATTGGTAAGGTGTCATTACTTAGGGGGGCGGTTCATCAGGAATTTGTTTGTGTTGGACTTGAAGACATGCAGGTTGAAGTCGGGAGGGAAACAGGCAAGCGGAACAGAGTTCCACAGGCGTGCAGTTCTAAGAAAGAAGCTTTGTTCGTGGAATCTACGTTTTGATTTAGGCACAGATAAGGAGTGGGGAAAATTATTGACGGTGGTCTCAGCTAGTCGGGTGTTTTTGGAAAAAGATTGGCGAGGGGGGACCAGAGAATGGAGCACAGACGAGCACTTGCCATGGAAATAATGATAGAACAAAGACAGGCTCGCTATGTTTTTCTGTATGAAAGAGGTTGCAGAGAAGAGAAAACGGCATCCCCCACTAAACCACGAAGTCTATTTTGTACTCTGTCAGGGCAGGATATGCTGGTTTTAGCAGCTCCTGCCCAGATATGGCAGCAGTATTCCATCTTTGGACGTACTTGGCTCTTATATATACGTAAATTAAAGTTCATCTGTTTAATTCAGCAACGAAAATCTTCGTATTATTTGCATTATTCGAACTACTGTTTCCATCTTGAGTGTTATTTTCACAATGTTTTAGCCGATGTCATCTTTGGCCTTCTTCAAAATGTCATCTCTTTTGAACCAAGAGAATCTTTCTATCGATCTCGGGAATCCGCATAAATTTTCAAATAGAATATAATTTGCATCGGAATTTTACCAAATTCTTTAAACTCTTATAATATCAAGTTCTAAGTTACACTCTTCCGGAGATTGAAGGTTCAATCCCCAGTGCGGGCGACACTTAAAATACAACTCCGAATTACTTAGGATTTCCACCCGGTCACGCCTGACGGAACGAGAGCAAGTCACTGCCGTGGATTAAATAGAAAGTTCCGTTCGAAATTCCGCGGAGATTCCCGAGTTCGACAAGATATATCTGAAAGTAGGTCGGAAGTTACTACATCGAACGAAATGTTATGAAAATTACTTAAGATGAGAGTAATACATATTATTCAATTATTGAAATACTTCGAGAAGAGTAATTTGTATATTTTATTCATTTAATTGCCGACTATTATCCCCATCTTTTATAGTTGTTGTTTCACGGCGTTTCGCAAACTATTTCTCTGGCCTTCGTCAGGTAATTAACCGCTACAGGATAGGAATGCTGAATCTCTCAACTCTATCTTCAGTAATTACTGCCTTCCATAGTTGTTGTCCTTTAACCTGACGAAGGCCAAAGGAATAATTAGCCGAAACGTCGTGAAACGACAACTATAAAGAGGAGGATAATAGTCCGCAAATAAATGAATAAAATGAGAACAGTAGTCCGAATAATGCAAATAATACGAATATTACATCCTCATCTAAAAAATCTAAAAAAACACAATGAAACCCTTAGTTTAAACGGAAACCGACAGACAGAGCCTATCATTGAACCGCGATGTCGCATTAAAAAATGTTTTAAATTCTGTAAAGCTATCGAAAAACAAAAAAAAGGGGGCTCCATATTAATTAACGATTAAACATTTAGTAATTAGAAAATGTAGCCTCAGATTAATTAGAGGAAAATTAAAAGCTATTAGAAAATTGTACAATATTATTTTGTTGAAAAAAAAAAAAAAATAAATAAATGGAGCCCAAAAGAAATATCTGCTGACATTTCAGTTGTAATCATTCGGCAAACGGTCTTACCTTTCATCCTAAATGAAATGCTAATTTTGTGTCTTTCAGTATGGAGGAAACCCACCTTCTCAAAAGAAAAAAAAGAAAAGAAAAGAAGGTATTCTAGGTTGCGACAAAACTAAAAAAAAAAAAAAAAAAGATTGCCTCAGTATGGAAAAATTTCTACTTCATTGGCCGAAGATAAAAAATGACATGTGGTGTCAGAACAGGTACAACACTTTGACATATTTATTTGCAGAAAATATTTAAAAATTAACTTTCTGAATTTTGGAGATGATGATTCGTTATTTGTATTATTTGGATTCATCGGCCTACTGTTCTCATCTTGAGAGTGATTTTCAACACATTTGGGTCGATGTAACCTCCGACCTTCTTCAGGTATATCTTGTCGAACTCGGGAATTTGGACGAAATTTTGAGCGGAATCCTTTATTTACTTTACATGGGTAGCATGCTCTTGTTCCGTCAGCCATAACTGGATAGAGGTCTTAAGTAATTAGCAATTGTATTTTTTAGGTCGGTCACACTTCGGAAGAATATCATTTTTTACAATTGATTTTTACAAGTACTTTAATCATTGCGCCATGGGTCCTTGTAATTGTAAAAAGTGATACATGATCCATAAAATGTCTAAAGACATAAATGCTGGCTACGGTTCAGTGAGAACCATGCTGAAAAATAATCTTTGGTTGTCTCGCTACAAAATGAGAAAACGGAAGTTCCTCACACCGCTCTAAAACATTTCTCTAAAAGCAAAAGAGACTTGGAAGCTTCAATCTATGGTCCCCCTCGCCAAACTTTCAAAAATAAAACACTCACCTAGCCAAAACCACTATCAATAATTTCCCCCACTCTTTATCTGTGCCTAAACCTAAACGTAGTTTCCATGAACAAAGCTTCTTTCTTAGAACTGCACGCCAGTGGAACTCTCTTCCGATTGCCTGCTTTCCAGCTGACGTCAATCTGATTGTCCTCAAGTCCAACGCAAAAAAGTTCTTGATGAACCGTCCCCCTAAGTAATCCAATTTACAAAATTCACACTACTTATGTTTACTACGCTATAATCACATTGACTAATGTATACCCATTAACCCTTATCCTCGAGTGGCCTCCGGACCTTGATAAGTGGTGATTTCTGTGTAAAAAAAAACAAAAAAAAAAACGAAAGATTCTTCTAGGAGAACTGAAGGCAAGCACGACAGCGCAAGTGGTCATTTTTTCAGACGAAAAACTCTTTACAACTTAAGCTCAATTCAATAATCAGAACGATAAAGTTTATGCAAAGTCTTCAGCAGGCATTAAAAATTCTGTCAATATTTGTCTTCTGTCATGGTGTGGGTCACCATCTACAAAAATTGGAAGCTTCCCCCGATTTTCGTGGAACAGGGAAATCAATTCAGATCGCTATATCAACGAAATCTTAGTTCCAGCTCCTGGAGAGATAAAATGAAAAGCACTTCAAAGATAAGTCCTTTACCTTCCAACAAGAGATTGCTGCGCCATCTCACACATCAAGAAAGACTCAGGATTCGAGCTTACGCCAACTTCCAAGATTCTGGAGCAAGGTAATGTGGCATCCCTCATCGCCTGATTTGGTCCCATGGACTTTTGTGCGATCATTGTTGAAGGCACAGGCCTGTTCCGTTGCTCACATCAGTATGGATGCTTTAATGCAAACGCTACAAAATTCCACAGGATGAACTACGTGCATTGGTCGAAAACTTCCGACAGAGAATTGAGAAAGTTATCCAAGTTAAGGGAGGGACCACATTAAAAATTGATTGTTAAAATTGATTTATAAGTTGATCCAAGTGCTTTCTACGTACCTTGTATATAAGTTAATTTATTGTTGCTGTATATTTAGCGATAGTAGCAATTTCACTTACTAGCGAGATTTTCCTCCATTGTACGCAAATGCCGCCATTTAGTCCCCCTTTTGCTACGACACGTCTTTTAATTTCCATATTTTTGCAATGTTTTAAGTAAATAAAATTTATCCAGTAAGTAGATGTTTCTTGTTAACTAGCAGTTATCAGCATGGCTTGGCATTTACAAAAATCGAATCCACAACTACATTAATAAATGAGCTGACGCGTTCATCTTAGACTACAAGGTTTTGCCTGAAATAATAACAGCTTTTATCAGGTTAAACATTGAGTTATATATATATATATGCATACACTTATATACCTACGTATACATGCATGCATATATACGCATATACATACATATATATACATGATGATGATTGCAACGTCTTGTCAGACGAGTGTCACTCTCTCAGACATTTAAAGTCCATGAGTCCAAAAATTACTTCCATCGCCACAGGACCATTTTAATAGACAAATGCCTGAGGGAGTATCTGTACACAGATGATGCTACAGAGTCTTAGCTTTGTACGACAGCTAAGTCTCTCTCTCTCGGTTCAAAATGTTGAGATCCAGCAACAAGCAAGAGCAAGATAGCCAGCAACAAGTTAAACTGCAAACCAGCTTAATGCGGGTACTGGTCTCTCGCTTTCTGTTTTTTTTAATCAGAGATTTGCTTCTCCTAGACAGGTTGCCTTTACCACGGCTTATGAGAGCCCTCTCCACCTCAACACACACACACACACACACACACACACACACACACACACACACACACACACACACGGTGCTAGTTGGCTGTTTACACCGAAAAAGGGTTCAATTGCCCTTTGGAAGGTCTTGTTTTTAATCCTTCAGAGAGACTAGCCACCTTCCTCACCAAAAAAGTCTGATGGAGAACCAGTTTAGTCGCCGGTGACCCGACCATGAGGCAGGTAGTACTGGGTTACATGGTACCAGTAGCATATAACATGACTTGACATATATATATATATATATATATATATATATACTTACACACACACACACACATATATATATATATATATATATACATACATGTACTATATATATATATATATATATATATATATATAGATAGATAGATAGATAGATAGATAGAGATAAACTTACATGTATACACACACACACACACACATATATATATATATATATCAATAATACAATAATTTACATATATAAGATAATATAAAAAGGAATTTTGTCTATAGGTGTGGATGTGAGTTCCGTCCCTATGGACGCAGAAATGGCTATGCCGAATTTTTGGAAACTTCACACGATGGTACTTGATACGTCTGTGGGTGTTCTTATGTAGGTTTTGTATCGGAATGCCTCCGAGAAGTATCGAAAGTCGATAATCGAAAAAATTTGATTAAAGAAAAAAGTCCTATTTGGACCAAAGTTAATGCAACCTAACATTACAAATGCATTCGAGAAGTTTTCTCACCGCACAAACCCAGCATATAAAATCAACTGTAGATTCTTTTTACCTTAATTCAAATCCTTATTTAAACATAATTTCATTAAATCAACATCGGTTCTTTGATAAGCCAGGGGCGCGTTCAAAATGAATGTTTTTGTTGAGAGTGCAATTAAATCACGGTACTTGACGTTTGCATTTTAAACTTGTGAAGCTATTAATTACAGACCATTTTATAAACTCAACATTAGATTCTCTATAATGTATCGTGGACTAAGTTACTGCGCGAAGGCATGTGGAGCTTCCTCCTGGCACATTAAGGGATGGCGTCCCTAACTAGACAATAAATCGATTTGATTAAAAAATAGGCACTTTCACCGATTTCGATGAGAATAAAAGTTTCGGAGGGTGAAAGTTCGTGGATCCTCATGTAACAGAGCGAGTATGCAAATAGGGAGCCGTAAATGAAATGACGTCACGGCACGGGGAAAAATAGACTATAAAAAGAACCTGGGCACAGATAGAAGAGCATGTACGAAAAGACGTTCGAGAGGACAGAGGTCAGAGAAAAGGATCACGATCACAGTTTATTCGGGAAATGCCCGGAAATAAATTCAATTACTATATATATATATATATATATATATATATATATATATATATATATATATATATATATATAAGAGGCAGATAAATAGACAGATATTGATATTTGCATATTTAAAGATAATACAGAAGAACCCCGGGATACGGTGGCCATAGGATACTTTTTTTTAGGTTACAATGTGGAATATCTTTCTGGCCCCTGGTTACTGTATTTGCCCCGCCTTACGGAGTTATGTATAATGATATTTTATTATATCCATGTTTAAAAAATGAAATGTAATAAGTCTCCAGACGTACCCATCCACCGTACTGTATACCGATACTCTATGGCTCACTGAGATAGCTTCCGTACATTCATATCTGATTTACCTATGCATTCCATGTTTAAAAAAATGTGTCCTCAATAGTATGAGATCTGACCGAATGGTTAATTGTAGGCATAGACCGATTCATACCATCTAAAAAAATTCCAACAAAAACCTAACAGCCAGCCATGGTTCTCCCAAGAATGTGCTGCTGCTATCGCGCATAGAAATCACTTTTTCCATAACTACCAACGTAATAGATGCACTGAGACTAAAACTGCTTTCAGGAACGCCAGAAACCACTGTAAAAGAGTAATAAAAAATGCAAGAGAGCTATATGCCCAGTCTGTTAAATCCAAAGTAGCTGATCAGCGGCTTGGTTCCCACCAGTTTTGGCAAAAACCAAATAAGATCCTGAACAGAAGTGTGCGTTCTATCCCAACCATTATTAATGGAACAGAGGTCATCTCGTCAGCATCAGACAAGGCCAAACTATTTGCAAAGAACTTCACAGCTAATTCTACCCTATGCGACGAAGGCCATCAACCCCCCCTCCATATTTCCTCCTATAACACAGAACACGCTAGGTAACATTCAAATATCTGTGCATGAGGTTGCCAAGCTAATCAAGAACCTTGATTCCAGTACAGCAACTGGCCCTGACGGCATCCCAATGATAGTGTTAAAAAAGCTTCAACCAGAACTTGCTCTCATACTTACGAAACTGTTTAAGCGTTGCCTTAAGGAGAAGTGCTTTCCAACACCCTGGAAAACCTCATCAGTATGCCCTGTAGTTAAAAATTCAGGTGATAAGTCATCTCCCTCTCAGTACTGACCAATAAGTCTCCTGTGTGTTATGAGTAAGTTGCTGGAATCCATATTAAATAGAGAAATAGTCAACCACCTCAGCAGAAACAACCTTAGTGACACACAATATCGTTTCCGTTCTGCAAGATCTACCGCAGATGTGATAACGGTTATATCTCACAGGATTACTGAATCTCTTGACAAAGGCTTCCTTTCTAGGGCAATTGCTCTTGGCATATCAAAGGCCTTCGACAAGGTATGGCATAAGGGCCTACTTCACAAGATTTCCAGCTACGGTATAACTGGAAATGTTTTCTCAATCATTAAATCATTTCTTTCCGATAGGCTCATAAGAGTAGTGGTCGATGGACAAAAATCAGAGGCCTGCAGTATTAATACTGGAGTCCCTCAAGGGTCAATCCTGGGCCCAACTCTCTTCCTGATCTACATCAATGACCTCCCTAAACACATACTTAAATCATTCGTTGACATCTATGCTGATGACACGACCATCTATGGCAACACATCAAAGGCTGTAAATGACAAAGTTCTCTCTGATTCTCTCTCCTCTGATCTTGAGCTCGTGGTTCAGTGGGGGAAGACGTGGCTGGTTACCTTTAATGCATCTAAAACCAAACTCCTATCTCTACATCATCAACGTTCTGATCCCCATCTGGCATCAATTGAAATGGATGGCTCTCGTCTAGGAGAAGCCCCGTGTATTGACAAGCTTCTGCGTTTGTCCTTTACTCCTGATCTGAAATGGAACACGTACATCAAGTCTGTTACCAAGGTCGCTGGAAAGATGGTGGGATCCTTCTACCGCTCCAGAAGATATCTCACTACTGATGCAATTCTCTATCTATATAAAAGCCAAGTACGTCCAAGGATTGAATACTGCTGCCATATCTGGGCAGGAGCTGCTAAAAACAGCCTATCCTGCCTTGACAGAGTACAAAATAGACTTCGTGGCTTAGTGGGGAATGCCCTTTTCTATACGCTGCAACCTCTCCCCCACAGAAGAGACGTTGCGAGCCTATCCTTGTGTTATCGTTATTTTCATGGCAGGTGTTCGTCTGAACTCCAATCTCTGGTCCCCCCTCGCCAATCTTTCACGAAAAACACCCATGTAGCTGAATCCACTGTGAAAAATTTCCCCCACTCTTTATCTAGGCCTAAATCAAAACGTGGATTCCATGAACAAAGCTTCTTTCTTAGACCTGCACGCCTGTGGAACTCTGTTCGGTCTGCCTGCTTCCCACCGGACTACAACTTGGATGTCTTCAAGTCGAACGTTAACAAATTCCTAATGAACCGCACTCTTAAGTAAACACTTAATTAAATCTCCACACTAACGTACTGTACTTGCAATAACCCTTATCCCTGAGTGGCTTCCGGGCCTTAATAAGTGGTACCCACCGTGTTAAAAAAAATAATATATACTGTACTGTATTTTGTAACTAATTTTAAATGCTTTATCCAGGGGGGTTTACTGTATAGGGATACGGGGTTGGCGAACCGTAGGTTCCTCGTACTGAATTCCTGTTCTACATCGGCTACTCCATCATCTTCTCCAATACACTCAAAACAAACATATTTATTTCTACTAGTGGAACCTGCGGAAATTCCACGACGGCATCTTTCCTATGTAATATATTACTACTGGGCATTCTGTGGACGTTCAATATCAGCGAAGACCCCGTTATATTATTGTAGCCTTTTTGTTAAAACTCTAAAAGTAGTTATCGAAGTAATCTGGTTAATGTAGTGCCAGAAAATATCTGGTTATTATAGTTTATCTCTTATATCTTTATAGGTGTCTGTGACATATTTCCATTGTATGGAGGCCCGGAGCGAATAGGGACCCCACGATATCATTATACCATATTTAGACAGAACAGATAATACGCTTGGATTCTAGCCAGAAGACCAAGAAGGTATATTTTAGTTTCACGTACAGCGCAAAAGCGGCATATATATATATTGATTTAATTTTTTTTTCATTATGTTCGGTGATCGGGAAATCCTATTTATTAAAAAAAGAGGAAAGTGATAACATTAAATTAGCGTATCTGTATACAAATAATTTAATGTACGTAGTATCCTCCGATTAAATAATTTATAATCTAGAAACCGTGACACACATACGTGCGTACGTTAACGGTACTACGGTATTAATATATGGAATAGTAACTGCACTTATTCGGTGTTGCCCTGGAATAATTCAGGTTTCATTTTTGTATCATCCATTTTTTTTGGGGGGGTGGGGGTATTTTGTTTTTAAATCAAACCACGCCGTTCTTAAATAAACAATATATCACTTTTATTTAAATGAAATCTTGAAATGTAGATACAATTATTATGCCTTCAAAATCTATCTTCCTCCCAACGCGGAGTGATTTGACACATGGGTCAGGATTGGAAATGCCAGCGCCCTAAAGAAAGGGGACTGTCTTATAAAATTGCCAGGCCAGACCTATCGGTATTTCACGACAATTACCGTTTAGCATTTAGCGAACCCCTTCTCTAAGGAAGAAGTTAAAACTTAGGAAGGTGGACCTCCTAGAACTGCACAGGACCGGGACAAATCCCCAGAAAAAAGCTATCTCAGAAATGGCATAGACTGTTGATCTTGATGCCGTGACTCCTCCAGATACCATCAGCAGTATAGTTAGTTAATTATTAATTAAATCAAGTTTTTTTAAAAAAGAAACTTGATTTAGTAATTAATGTTATTAATCTTATTTTTAAAAAAATAATTAAACACTAAGTACATTCGTATTTAAAAAAAAGAACATCGAAATTGAAAAATAAAGGAAAATAAAATAAAAAAATTAAAACTAAATACTTAAACTAAAACTTGTCAGATTTTAATTAAAGAAGGACTAGCCTGGGGACCCGGCCTTGCCCGCGTGTTTGGAGGTTTATGTTGAGCAATAAATAAATAAATAAATAAATTAAATTAAAAATAAATAAATAAATAATAAAAGTGGTAGTAAGTAGGCAGACAGGCTCGAACCCGTACCGCAAAGGAGGAAAAGAACCTGAAAAAAAGCAAAAAAGCGTGACGTCTTTGTCGTTGCGTCCCTCGCCAAACAGGAACTGGCGACGGTTTAAATTAAGCCTAGTCAATCGAAAAGAGGGAAGACTTTCGAAAACATCGGCGAAAAATGGACTCCTCCTTCTGAAAAAGTGCCCAGTTGAGGATGAAAGTATTAATGTTTTAGCCAATTTTTCAAATATTGTCGTCCGAAGGGTCGAGCTTCAAAACGCTACCGATCTCGTGAAAATCTGTCGCCTCTTTTGAAAGTTTTATGAAGACATACATAAATACATACACAAACATACACTTAAACAGACAGGTGAGATTTATGTAATAAATGTATAAGAAAAATGAACAGAGAATATATACATATGTGTATGTGTGGGGGGGGGATCCATTGTTAAGTTATTTTGTTTTTATTAGCGATTCTTTAGTATTTAATTGTTTCGCTTACCTGAGCTTTAAGGGAGTTATCTGCCCTTTGTTTTGTTTACGTAGTCCTTAGGGGATATTTTTTTGTTCTTAATCTTATTTTATCAAACATTTAAATATTTTATTCAAATAATTTTACATGCACGTAAAAATATTTAATAAGTATTTGAATGAAATATCCACCTGTTTTATAAATAAAATTGTATATATATTATATTACATATATATATATATATATATATATATATATATATATATATATATATATATATATATATATACATATATTAGTGGCTTGGCAAAGCCACAGGGAAGACACTCGAAGCACCAAAAATAAAGCTTGTCTGCAGGACACTATATATACTAATGTAGGCAAATTTGGGCATATTTTATTGGTTTGAAAATATAGGCTCTTTTTTACCAATTGTCATGAAATTTGAACCATAGAATAGTATTATAATCTTCAAAAAGCCTCCAAATGTTTACGTAGTTTCTTCCTCATAGAACCAAAAATATCAGCATCCATTTACGACCCTATTTCACTACGAATTGGAGGTCGTTTGTTTGTTTGTTTGTTTTAAGTTTCTGCTATTGCTGTGTACATCCGTTAGCAAATATACTCACCCCAGACAAAACTTTCTCAGGAAATCTGATTATTCATATCAGGAATAATAAAAGGTCCATCAAGGACAACCTAGATTTTTCTCTTGCAAAAGAAGGGTCTAAGTATTTATGCTGAACAGTGATCAATGTCAGAGAAACAACACTATAAAAACCCCGTTTTGAATGAAGAACATATTACCTACATATTACCAGGATGGACAAAAAATAGCAGAAGTGAACACTGTATTAGGTAATATAAACACATACTTGTCTATTCAATACTTGAAGTAAATAGAAAATTAACAATATACATGTTATTAATTTTGTCAGTTATTTTTGTTTTTACTTCTAAGGTCATAAACATAGCAGGCATCCAGTCTAAGTCTTCTTAGCACAATATAATTTTTTAAAGAAATGAGGTAAAATATATTATTTTCTTATCAACAACATAGCCAAACGATAAAAAAGGGAAATTGCTATTCGCAATGGAATATTGACATTGTAAAACGGAAGCTATTTAAATTTTTTATGAAATCCGAGCAATTTAATTTTATGTTATATATGTAATTTTATTTGTTTCCTTTCTATCTCACTATCATTCATATATATATATATATATATATATATATATATATATATATATATATATATATTTAAAAAGTACACATATAAGTATGCATACTATTTTAAAGAAATACATGTGTGCATATATATTATTTAAAATAGAAATATATGTGTAGGGGTGTGTATATAAATATTATTTCAAACAAATTATATATATATATATATATATATATATATATATATGTATATATATATATATAAGTTATAAAATATATATGGCGATATTGCGCCTGAAGAGTCCTAGAGTTGATGAAACGGGAATATTCAGTGTAGCTTAATAGCCATATATATTTTATAACTTATTAACTAGCTCTACCAACGTATTGAGCACTTTTGAAGTAAATACTTAAAGTTTACGCATAAATTTATACTTTCGTATATTAATTTTATGTGAGTAAATTAAGTAGTTATACACACACACACACACACACATATATATATATATATACATATGGATATGCGTATATATTACTTCAAACGAATATATATATGGATAGACATATATATTATGTCAGCAAATATATATATATATATATATTTAAAACAAATATATATATATATATATATATATATATATATATATATATATATATATATATATATATATATAGATAGATAGATACTTTCAAACAAATATATGTGTATGCGTTATTTAAAGCACACACACATAATTTCTAACAAAAATATATATATATATATATATATATATGCGTATATATTATTTCAAACTTATATACGTATACATATTATTTCAAACAAACAAATACACACATATATATTTTGTAAAACAAATATACAAATATATTTTTTAAAACAAATATATACAAATATATTATTGTTTTAAACATATGTATATATTATATTCCTAACAAATATGTATATATATTATTTAAAACAAATATATTTATATATGACTTTAAACGAATATATGCATATATATATACATATATATATATTATTTCACACAAATATATGTTGAAATATTGCAGCATTAAGAATTTTTAAATTCAATATAACAGTATATAATCAATTCTTAGTGCGGCAATATTTTAAGTAATAAATGTATATTTTTTACTAAAATATCTTTTCCTTTTCTTTTCCATGTTTAAGCTTAACCGTATTACTTTTCGTGCTCGCGTTTTTCTATTGTAATATATATACGTATGTGTGTGTGTTATTTTATTCTAACCAAATATGCATGTATATATATTATTTCAAACAAACATATAGGTATATATATTATTTCAAACAAACATATATGTATATATATTATTTCAAACAAACATATATGTATATATATTATTTCAAACAAACATATATGTATATATATTATTTCAAACAAACATATATGTATATATATTATTGCAAACAAATATATATGTATATATATTATTTCAAACAAATATATATGTATATATATTATTGCAAACAAATATATATGTATATATATTATTTCAAACAAATATATATGTATATATATTATTGCAAACAAATATATATGTATATATATTATTGCAAACAAATATATATGTATATATATTATTGCAAACAAATATATATGTATATATATTAGTTCAAACACAACTATATATATATTATGTCAAACATATATATATGCATACATATTATTGTAAACAAATATATGTGTATATATATTATTGCAAGCAAATATACATATACATATATATTATTGCAAGCAAATATATATATATACACATATATATATATACATATATATATTCGTATATTTCTGTCGAAATATACTTTATTTCGTCATAATATATACTAATTCTTATTTAAGAAGCTCAATGTAATTACAGAGCAATATAGTGAATAACTGACAGAAGTCTATATCCCAAATTTAAAATGGCGTAAGGAGGCATATAAGGTATTTACAGCTTCTTTTTCAATTTTCTGATTTTAATCATGTCAAAACGCACTTTATTTTCCTTTGACGGATTGATTGTTGCTATTTCTTCTGGCAAGTTAGGAGTATAATACATTCACTGATTGATATAATAATTCAGTGATTGATTTTTTTGCTACGAGACACATACTGTCAGGAATTGTAAATGTCAACTGAATTAAAGGAATCAATTGTAAGATGGTAAACATCATGAACTCTGGAATATAGCACATTGAATAATAAAAAACAGCGTATGAAAACAAAGCTAGCAAACAAATACTGGGAACTCAAGGAAAGCGGACGTTCGCCGATAGTCGAATGGAAAATTGTAAGACAAGCAAACACATGTAGAGACCTTAACGATCTATGTAGATTATGACTTCACGAAAAATTTGTATCCATATATATATAATTATTTTTGTTTTTTAAATGTTTTAACGTCCGTCAGAGCGAACTAATTATTATCTGATTAGTTACCTCTGACAGACGTTAATATATATACATATATATTTGTTTGCAATAATATATATATATATATATATATATATATTTATGTGTGTGTGTTTGAAATAATATATGTATATATATACATATAGATGTGTTTGAACTAATATATACAGGGTACTGACATTTGGAAAAATCTTTGTGATCGGTTTTCGGCCAGAAATTTGGCTGTTAAGCGGGCAAAGTTCAGCGATTTGACCTTTGAGAACTCTACCAAACTCCTTCGACAATTTTGGGTCTAAACACTTGAAATTTTAGATATATGTTCATTGGACATGGATCTAATTTTTTTAACTAGATTTGCGCCCAAAACAATAAATTTTAACGGGTCATAATAGGGGTCAAATTTAAAAAAAAAATTTTTTTTTTTTTTGTTCAACACACACCTCCAAACACCTGCGCAACGCCGGGCTGAAATTCTAGTATATATATATATATATATATATATATATATATATATATATATATATATATATATATATATATACACTATTGCAAACGAATGTATATATATTATTTTAAACAAAAAGGAGTAAAATTATGAAGCCCCCAAAAGAAATTGTGAAAGCATTCTTTCCAAGAATTCTCTCGCAGGCTTGAGCCCATTTCATCAGAATGGCGGGGTTTTCAGTTTTAGTTTGGTCTGCTCTACTGTTCAATCCGTAGCTTTAACCTTTCGAAACAATTACTTGTTTAAAGGAAGAAAAGTCTAAAAAAAAAAATTCTCTTACCACCCCAAACAGTAAATAAAAAGCAAAATGCACGTGTGCAAGGTAAAGAAGTGGAGACGATGGTCAAGGGATTTTTATCGGAATGATGTACTTGGAATGTTGACAAAGTTATCAATCTGAAAATAAATGACCGTTGAATTACAGATTTCCAAAAATACTTATATGAAAAACACACTCGAAATAGCATCGATATTGACTTTGTGGGCGGGACTGAAAAGAAAGTAAAGTCTATTCATTATTTAGTACCAATTACTACGCATACTTGGGTTTTGACCTCGTATTGATGCGTACACATTTAATGAATGAAATAAATAAATAAATAAATAAAAATTGACAGCATTAATAATGTATTTTAAAAGCTGGCAAAACCCGAAATATTATCGATGGAAATTAACTTTGTCTGATTCGTATTTAAGGAAGCCTTTAGGCAAACGATTCGTCTGGCTAGCGAGAGTATAGAAATATGCTAATAGACTTGTGTAGTCGTCTATTGTAGCGCCAATGTCTACGCTAAAAGAATTTCACCATTAATTTATTCACAAAATGACTATCTTATGAATTGATTAAAAAAATGTGACCCGTTGCATTCTCCACTGAGCCCCGTTAGATTGCTTGAATCAAGAAAAGTCAGTTTGCAACGTCAGTTCTGGAAGTGTGAATTTAATTCACATGGTTTAGTAGGTTACCCCGTTTTATCAAATCATTTAATAAATTACTAGCGGGACCTGTGGAAACTCCACGGGGACTCATCCATATGTAATATATTGATGTTAGCATTCTGTAGATGTTTAACGTAAATGGAGACGCTCTGATATTATTGTAGCTATTTTGGTAAAACTGCAAAAGTATTTATCTAAGCTAGCAGGGACGCCCGGCGTAGCCCGGTCGTAAAGTACGCTTAAATATGGTATTTTAATTCTTGCAGATTTCGTATATATTATGATAGATTTAATGATTCATCAATTTTTATATATTATGAAGTGTCGATTTCAAAAATTAAAAAAATATATATATCCATATGACTTGGGTACATTAGCTTGAAGCGAAACCGAAACCAAAACTTGTGAAGAATTCTTGGTAAAATTATTTATAAAAAAATATATGACTTGAGTGCTATCAGCTACAACCGAAACCGAACCAAAAGCCTATGAAGAATTCTTGATAAAATTATTTATTATAAGAAATTGAAGTCCATAACAAGAGTCACTCGGATGTAAGCGTGACACACAAAATAAATAACACGCTCGCTATCCTATTAATATATTCATTATTCATAATGAGAAAACTATTGCAGATATATAGGTAAAAATAGGGGTAGAAAAATTGAATGAATAATACCAAACATTAGTGTATTATGAACAGTTTAAAAATAGTTGCGGATATTTGGCATTAAAATAGATATCTTTGAATTTTTAGTCTATACAATGTACGTCACATCTAAATAATTAATGTGCGAAAATGTAGTCCATTGAACGTTGAGTTGGCATTAAAAATAAGACAAAATCAAAAATTAGTATCATTCTGTTCGATATTTCGGATTGATCCCCGTCTCTCTCTTTCATATATATATATATATATATAGGTAAAATAGAAAAGTAAAATTAAAATGGATAACAGAAAATAATCTATATATATAAAACGCAAATGCGACGCGCGCATTTTTGTATGTCCAAGAAAGGCTTTTTTGGTTCTCCGGGGGGGGGGGGTCCTATTTCTTACACCCCCTAGATCATAATATGTATGATTTGCGAAGGAACGTCGTGTCTAGATTTATTTTCATCGACTTTTATAAAATTCGAGCAATTTCGTTGTGTCGCGTGTTTGTTCGGCTTTTTAGTATAAATAAAGTGAATGTAACTAAATTGAAACAATCCCTTCCTCGGCTTTCGCGACGGGGACGTCCAGAAAGCAAATCAGCTTTGATCAATGCGGCGAAAACCGTCATATCAGACAATTGCTTTTCATTTGGACACCCCTACACTTTTTTTTTTCAAACGCCGGGCACCCCCGCTAAGAAGTTTTAACATTGTTCGTTTCGCACCACGTTCGTTTTTTTATTCATCACGTTCGCCATTTTTTTATTGTTTTTTTAATGATATTTAAACAGGATTAGTACTTCGCTTTGTTTTGATTTATCCCCCCACACACCACTAAACACTCGGGCAACGCCGAGCACTCCCGCTAGTTTACTATAAAATGTTTAGATCATAGTTCCGTAAATTAAGCATTCAAATAGATATCTCTGGATTTTTTGTCTGTACTTAAGTAGCTCTTCCCATCGAGACATTTTCGTACAGATGAAGTATACGCGGGAACAAGTCAAGAAGCGAATAAAATCATTAGTTTATGGAGAATAGTATTATTACTCAGAAGTTTTTACTCAGGTCATCATCAAAGATTTATCTTTGAAAAGAACTTGCAGTGTTCTCCGGAGTCTGAGTGACAACAAATCTCCACATATGTCTAGTGCTCACCACCTCTTTCAATAACCTTTACAAATTAGTTTGCGTTATCGCAAGAGTCGTTTACCATTAATTTCTCGTTTATTAGTGACCATTGGTCTTCACTAGAAGTTGGGTGGCAATAAGCCTCGCTAAACTCCAAGTCCTCTTCAGACTCATCCGGCGGAAGTCTAGTTAGTGCTTTCTCTCCTCGGTCTTTATATCTTCCTTGACACTCTTCACTTATTTGGTGTGGCACCAGTTTATGGAGACACAAATAAAACAACAACAAAAAAAGAGTTTTCATACAGGCCCATAATAAAGGATTGTGTTTCCTTAGAGGGCGAATGACAACAAGTCTCCCAAAATTTCTCTGCGTCTTTCGCTAATCATAGCAAATAGTTATTTATTCTCGCCGCTTACTATTAATTTCAACACAATAATATCGGCCTTTTGGTCAAGGTCAAAGTGTAGTATCTGTTCTTCAGATGCTGCACTTCCATTTCTTGTTCTCTTTCGGTGGAGGATCAGTCCTTCACGACTGAGACAATTTTTTATTTTTTGTACCTTTTCTCCACGTTAAAAAACGACCCTGGTGTCTAACTCTGTCCCGTGGGGAGGCATAGTAAATAGGTACTATTAATTTCTAGCTGATATTTCTTAGTTCTCTGCACTCCTTCAGTAAAGGTTTAATTAGTGCCCTCCTTATTTGGTGCTTCTATCCTGTTCGATTATTGCTCTTCATTTTATATGGCACAAACATTTTTTTTTGGAGGGGGAGGGGTAACAAAGCCACTGGCGTTGGGTTAGCAGCAGCAGCAGCAGCAGAAATATGCTCATGAACAAGGCGTTGTTAGGATGTGTTCGATATACGAGAGAACGGAAAAGAACGTGTTCGAGTTATGGGTGTTCGAAAGAGTGATATTCGAGACGTGACGAGAGAAGCCCGTGTTCGAGACACGTGGGTGACATCACAGCACGGACGAAAAGTCACACGAGGCAGGAAAAGGAGAAATGGACTGTTTAAATATTTAGAAAAATATGCGTTGTTGGAAATACCTTATATAAAGGCTTTTGTTTAAAACTGAAAAACGGGTTTCTTCCTTTCCTTTTTTTTAAAAAAAAAATAACAACTACGTTACAACGCCACCAGTCGTTTTTTTTTATGATTAATAACATTCGATAGACTTTCTTGAAATCTGAGTGAGTGACAGCCCATCTTCACAAATATCTTAGTACTGCCCACCCCATTTATTCATTATTGTAACTCACTTGGTATTAAGCACTAAGTTCTTAGTAAATTCAATAATAATGATAATAAATGGTTCTGTTCATTTGAAAATGGCATAATTTTTATGCAACTTCTGTTTCAGAAAAAAGGATATATTTTTTAAAAAGAAATGTCAACAATTGATGTTTATTTCTCTTTAGGCCATCAGTAATGACTCACATATTTTTATAGTCCATAATTCTATTCGAACAATATTTTTAATACATTAGAAGTACTTACATAGGAAACCAAATAGCAAGTCAGACAATCACCGCTACGTGCCATGAATTCGGAAAGAAATCCATTAATCTGAATACAAACTCTACGTTAGGTGTTTTTTTTCTTTATATCACCAGAAATGATAAGAATAATGTATATATATATATATATATATATATATATATATATATATATATGTAATTCTTTTAATTTTTATATATATATATATATGTAATTCTTTAATTTTTTCAATCGACGGTTATTGAAGGAACCAGGAGTGATAATCTAACAAAGTACACCTTTTTCTTACGATGTCAAATAATATTCTATGATGCAATACACATTTACACACGTGTTTACATGGACCCAACACGTTGTAAACTCTGTCGCAAGGAACATAAGAAAGACAGATTAAATAAATTCAATTCGCTGTTTCAAGTTTTTAACAAAAGACCTATTCCGCCTTTTCCTACCAACGCATGATTGCTCGTCTCGTCTGTGACGTCACCCCATGTCTTTAACGTGATCATAATCATCGGTCTGTGCACACGTTCTTCTTTTTATAATCTGTTTGCTTTTTCCTTGCCGTGACGTCACTTTAAACACAGTTCGGTCATTTGCATACAGCTGCCATATACGCGTCCGCACTCTGTTACAGTAGTAATCCATTCACTGACAAAGCATAATTATTTTTCCCTCATTTTTTAAAGGAAGGTGTACACTAACAAGACGTAAAGAAACTGGCAAATTGTAAATGTTGTCGGCGCAGCATACTACAGTGTCGAGATAAAAAAGATAGTAAAATAAAAAAAAAATATATAAAGATCGTAAAGGAATGTGGAACATGAAGAAAAGATAATACCAATTAATGTAGGAGCACTAGGAACAGTCCCAAAGAACTTGGAAAAAAAGACTAGGGGAAATCTGAATCAAGGAGAAGAGTCAGACCATCCAACGCGTACATCAAATCTGTTGTAAATATTGCTGAAAAAAATGGTGGGATCCTTTTATCGATCCAGTAGATATCTACCAGCTGATGCAATTCTCTACCTATATAAGAGCCAGTTACGTCCAAGGATGGAGTATCGTTGCCACATTTGGACAGGAACTGCTAAAAAGATCTTCTCCTGCCTTGACAGAGTTCAAAATAGACTTCGTAGCCTAGTGGTGGATGCTTTTATCTCTTTCTTGCAACCTCTTTCTCATAGAAGAGACGTTGTGAGCCTGTCTCTGCTTTATCGGTATTTTCACGATAAGTGCTCGTCTGAGCTCTAATCTATGGCCCTCTCTCGCCAAATATTCACTCGTTTAGCCGAGAAAACTATCAATAATTTCCCCCACTCTTCATTTGTGCCTAAACCTACGTAGATTCTATGAACAAGCGTAATCTACGTAAACGTAGATTCCACGAACAAAGCTTCTTTCTTAAAACTGCACACCTGTGGAACTGTCTTCCGTTTACCTGCTTTCCAGCTGACTGCAATATGGTCGTCTTCAAGTCCAACGTAAACAAGTTCTTTGAGCTGTTCCCCTTAAGTAATCCAAATTACCAAATTTACACTTCTAACGATTACTATGATAGTATCCCTTTGACTACTGTACACTCTTTGCCCCTTATCCTTGAGTGGCCTCTGGGCCTTGATAAGTGGTGGAAAAACAACAACAAAAAACAGACGATAATGTTGAAAACAGTTATAATATCAAGAAAACCCCTCAAATGCAGAAACTAACAGACATGCGCTACAAACGCTAACCGGTTATATGAAAACGGCAACAAAAGTAAACCAAATCGATAGAGCAACACAGACGGAATCAAGAAATCTGAAACCGAAAAATTACAAGTCAACTACCCCCCCCCCCCGCCAAAAAAAAATATACTGTGATGTTGACTTAGGCTAGCGCCACACCAAATACCCCTGAAAGAATAAGGAAAATAAAAAAAGACCGAGGAAAAGAAGCACTAACCAGACCTCCACTGGACAAGTGCGAAGAGGACTGGGGCCTTGAAGAGTATTGTTGCCGCCCAAATCTCAGTGAATATACAAGGCAATCAGCTGTCACGATAAAGTCAGATTATCAAAAGAGGCGAAGCGTACTGGAAATCTGGGGAGGCTTGTTGTCACTCAGACTCCAGGGAACACCACTGATTACTATTAGTTATTAATCTCTGATGTTGACATGTGTGAAAACTCGTGAGTGACCTTTAATACTCCTACAACTAATAATAATTTTTTTGCGTGTGTCACCAAAACCTGATGCCACACCAAATAAGAGAGGGAGGTAAAAGATGGTTGAAATGCCGAGGAGAGAAAGCACTAACCAGACCTCCGCTGGATGAGCGCAAAGCGGATTGGGCACTTGGGGAGACTTTTTGCCACCCTAGTTTCAGTGAAGACCAACGGTCGCGGCCAACGAGTAATCAACGGCAAGGGGCTGTTACGATAACGCAAATACATGTGCAATGGCTCTCGAAAAAAGGTTGAGAGTAATGGAAATCTGGGAAGGCTTGTTGTCACTTAAACTCCAGAGAATGCCCCAAGTTGTTCTCAAAGAGCTGGTTAGTAAATAACAGTAGCAAGTAAAAATACTGAAAGTATTTTTTGTAAATGCATTTATGTATATCTTTCTTTTTTTTTTTGCAAACTGACTTGAAACAAGAAACGTCATTTGTAATGAAACTTAACATATGGTATTTAGTTCACTCCCACTGCAAGAGCCGTGACACTAAGATTGGAAAGTGGGGTTGAGAAGTCAATGCTCTTGATGACGGACACTCTTACCTGCAAAAAGTGCCTGGGCAACTCCATCAGCATTCCCCGGTAAGGGCGCCTCGGGCGATTAGCAATAAACAAACCTCTATCTCAAAGAGAGAAGGCAAGGCCTAGAAGAATGGACCTTTTAACCTAACATATTACAGTCCACATTCCAAAACTCTCTTTAATGGTATTTGGCTTTTAAACAGAAAAAAAAAATAGGCAGATATTCAAGAACTTTACAGGAAAAACAAAAACAAAGATGTTTTTTGTCCGAATTAAAAACGATAAAAATCAAAATAAAAAATAAAAACATTAAAACATTAAAAATAAAAGTGGATTTTTGCATTAAAAGCAATTCATTCTCTTTGTACTCAAGTGTTTTTTGTTTTGTTTCTTTTTTGTTAATTATGTTAAATTTTCGCTGTAAACAAATTGTTTTTACAGCGAAAGATTTCGGTTACAATTTTAATTATATAATCGTCACAACTGATGACAAACAACTTCCATTTCATTAACTGCACGCACTTTCTTCTCTCTCACTCATATTATATATATATATATATATATATATATATATATATATATATATATATATATATATATATATATATATATATATTACTAGAAGATGTACCCGGCGTTACCCGGTATTAAACGTAACGTTAAATTTCTTACAAAAAAAAAAAATAAAATAAATAACTAAAAAGAAAAAAAAAGAAAAAAACTGAGGCATGTGCATGCGAGTATTATATCTTTTCTAAACAGTTCACTTCTTGTAAGTAAAAAAAAAAAAAAAATACTCGAGCTGAGAACGAAACCAAAACATAATAGACGAGTTAAGCTCGATAAACATTAGACCAGCGTATCTTGATCTTTCAAAAGTGTTTTACAATCTAGGGAATCAATTGACAAACAGATCAAAATCTGATGACACCCAAGTACAAAATTTTCAAGTTGCACCCCTTAGCAGCCATTTTTTCCGGATGAAAATCGATTTAAAAATTTTCACGAATCCACGCTAGCATGCGGGCAATGAACTGAAAAGAGAAGCAATTCGAAATCAACAACTAAAACAAAATTTAACGTAAAAGATAAACAAATAACAACAAACTAAACGGCATCTTAAGAAAGTTTAAAGACTACCTTCCTCACTCCCTATCTCTTACTCAAAGAAAGCAAGGAGCGTTGTGTGTGTGTGTGTGTGTGTGTGTGTGTGTGTGTGTGTGTGTGTGTGTGTGTGTGTGTGTGTGTGTGTGTAAGATGATTGATAATTTATAATTAAAATTACAAATCGGTTTCATAAGGAAGAACAAAGAAATCCATAAATTGTACGATCGTTTCGGAAACGACGTTTTTATTGTGATAGACATTGAGTCTTGGACAATAATTTTATCATATAGTTTTTTGAAACAAAGTCTCCTGAGTGGGTTTTTTTTTCTAAAGACACCAAAAATAAATCTAACGTTTTTTAAGCAAGGCAGACGTATCTTTTAACGGTTCGCCTTCTAAAAGTCATCATCGTCAGTGCATTCACTTGGATGGTAAATGTAGTTATTGTCCAAGACTCAATGTCTATGAAAATGAAAAACATCGTTTCCGAAACGATCGTACAATTTATTGATTTTGT